>NW_026930949.1:0-44648 GCF_032062105.1 Saccostrea cuccullata
ATTAAACAGATATTTGAACTAAAATGATGCATGGATATTGCAGTTCTGATCCCTTCTTGAGAATATAATCAGAATTTTCAATTTCAGCATCCATTGTATAAAATTATGGCAAGAATATTGAAAAGTGTTGAAAAAAATTGATGAAACTTTTGCTCTCATTTGACCTTTGACCTCCTAAAAATAGTTCTAATAAGGTCAAACTTTAAGACAATTTATCTGTTGTATGTCCCTTGTAATTTTATGACCTCACATCTAACTTTTATATGTGCTGGGATGCATAAATGTGTCTAGGATGAGTAAAAAATGAAAATTTCTGCCCGAAAATTAAAGAATTCTGCGTTGCTTAGCAACCCCTTTTAAGTAGTTATATGCAGAATTGAAAAAAAAGTTTATGTGTTTCATGTAGTACAGTATAATGCTCTTTTGTAGGTATATACCAAATTTCCTATTTCAACATACATCATACTTAATATTTAGCTTAAAGATCAAAAAGTATCAAAAAATTCCATAAAATTTTGCACTTAATTGACCTTTGACCTCAATTTTTACTAGTAAGGTCAGTGGTTGAGTATCTAAATAGTCATAAAATATCATCTCTAAGAAATTTCCCACAAAATGGTATGCATTATGCCTAGCTTTCTCCTTGGATAAAAAAGTTAGAAATAATTTAATAATGCCATGTCAAAAGGCCTCCAAAATCAGGTAAAATGCGCCGGAAGGGAAAGGGTTAAAGATCTTTGATCGATCACTATTTGTTTCATAAACCTTTTCATTAACGATTCATTTGATGTTGCACTACAATGTACCAAAATTGTTTCAGGGGCTGGCTCTGATTTACTTTATTCGGATATGAGAGATTATTAATCTCTTTTTAAAAGAAGCTTGATATCTTTATTCAGCTACGTAAACCCATTTGATGACCATCATTGCATAGACGGTGTATCTATTTCATGCGCACTAACAGAATTGCTTAGAATATATGATATTTTCAGAAATTGAACGGTTTCTAATATCGAAACAGTTTCATTCCCAATTTATGTTTGAGCAAACGTTGACTCTACATGCATCTAGGCATGTGTTATCAGACTTCTTATCTGCATTTCTCTGATAAGTGAACAGTTAAAGTATATGCCCATTAAGAATGATGATAGGAATATGCTTTACTGGATTGCTTTGGATGATGATGAAAAAATATATTATGGATCGTACCAACATGTTTTGTTAGTATGAATTATACAAATATTTAATTGTCTTTGTAACGTTAATTTTTATCATATTTTGCTTAAGGACGTTCGATCCTGAAATTTTGAGAGTATTTTGGTCAGGTCCTTTATTTATAAAATTCTGCATCATTTTTAAGTTCTAACATAAATCTGTATTCTGCAGTGCAAATTTAACTATATTCAATGAAAGAAACGCAATTAAATTCCATTCAAGTAGAATTAAGCTAGGGACTATATTTTGTGGCGGAAGGTTTTTTAGACGAAAATGATCACTTTTTCCATTTTGAACTATAACAGTACTGTTAATTTTGGATTCCTATTTTTCCATCCTGGTTGCACACAAAACTGTTTTTTGCAATGAAATGTGTTATGCTGGTTCTGAAATATCTATCAGATTTTTTTCATATAAATTCTATCAACAAAGTATGACAAATATAGTAAATATATTCTGAAAATCCGGGAAAAAAGTGAGCCAATTTTAACGTAAAATTGACACTTTTTTAGTAATATCTGAAAATTTGCATCATATACCCCCACTTTTGATGTTCTTTTCTAATTATTCAAGATAAATTTGACCTGTTTGCTTAAAATCAGAAAAAGTTTAAGACTTTAAAATAATTTTCTTGCTTATCAAATTTTTAATTCCAGAAAAATCACTTTTTATTAGTGCAGAATGGTCAAATAATTGATTATGCGAAGCAATTTGAAAGTTTTTCTTAGTCGCAATTTTTAAGTGTCTTTTTTAAAACAAACTTATAGTTCATTTTGTGTCATGCTTTAATTGGATAAAAATATTGGAGGGAAAACGTAAAAAAATTAATTTTTAATTAAGGCACAAATTTCAGTGCAAAAAGGTCATATTAGATGTACTGTAGCGCCAAAAGAAGCATATTGACCCCCATTTTTTTTCTTTGAATTTTAATTAAGCTATGTATATAGAAACTAAAAATATACTTGGCAAAAAAAATTTAAGACTTTAAATATCAGGATCGAACGTCGTTAAAAGGGGTACTTGGATTTATTTTCAAGATATAAGAGCAATCCATCTTATACCAAAATACAATTTCTTTGCATTGAGTTCTTTTTAACCATATACATTTTTAAATATTTCATGTTCCTAATAGCCTAATTAGATTTGAATAAAGAAACATACCATGGATCCAAAAGTTCTTAAAATCCTAACAAAGAACATAATGTTCAATATATTTTCTTCGTCGATATCATTGAAGGCAATACTTAAGGATTATTGTTAAACAATATACTTGAGAAGTGGTGTATTTCAAGTAAAAAATTATTTACTTTTGTTTGCTTACCTAGAGAAATATATTGGAAGCAAGTTAGACTAAATTAGACAAGTAGACGTAGTGATAAAAGTGTGCAAATAAGATTTTCTATCGTCATTTGTTCTAATTTATGTTGCAATAAACTTTTTTAAACGCACTGGTATGTTCTGCCATGGACTACCGGGTACAAACGATTTTTTACAAGAAAACAGACCATTGATGGGAAAAAATGAAGGTACAATGATATCAATATCTGTGATAAAGTTAGCGTATGGAGACTTTGGTAGAGCTGCCAATCTTATTTGCAAATACATACCTGTGAAAAGTGGATTGTTTTCTGAACTCTTCATACTATTATGTCATTATTTTTGTCTATGAATTGCCTACCTTTGTTTCGTTTGCCCGATCATGACAAGAAACACACGTCAGATGTGACCAGTCGATAGGAGATACCTACTCGTCTAATTCACCTGATTCCGCCTCTTTTTTACATGTACAGGCTCATGTTGGCTATGCTAAGAGTTTGTTTTGCTTCAATGGACTGAATTAAATTAATCACTGTTTATAATATACACTTTTCATGACAGGAAGAATTTAGAAATTGATGAAAACCATTTACTTTGTAAAATCGAGGATGGAAAGTTCGACAAATTCATTTTGAGAAGTATAGAACAAGATGTATACGTACGACCAAGAAGTACATCAAGTGAACTTCAAAGGTATTGTCTTTAAGAGCGCTTATCTGATAAGTAACATGACTGTAGACGCGAAGATGCTCTCTCAAAGACACATATTCAAATGAAGAGACATACAACCATAAAAATACATATTTTCTCAAGTTCAGTAGATATACAATGAAAAAAATGCGAATGCTTTGTAGTAAAATATTTCTAGATTGTCTCTATTTTAAGATTGATATATTCTTGTGCTTTAGGGATCTTTTTGAGTGTATGAACAAATGTTTTGTTGAAAAACAAAAGATATTGGAATTATCGGATAAACTCGTCAATCAATATGGGTAAGATTTTTTAATATCATAAAAAACAAGAAAACCATTTGATATACTTTTACTAATTAAACATTTATCCCAATGTTTTTCCTATAAGTATTAGGTATTTTTTCTTATGCAGAAATATATGGCCATTTTACATATACATGTATATTCTAGCGATTTAAAATCAAGAACGCATGATCAGTTTTCTAAATTCTTTAAAAGTTTAATGTAAGTTAATTATTTTTATTTCTACTATATTTTAAAAAAGGATTTCTTACTTTTGATTACAATGATTTAGTGTACAAACCACATGCACTAATGATAATCTAAAACTTTAATTCAGAAATTACCTTTATTCACTTCATGTATATGCTGATAGGGTTATGGATAAAACTGTGCATGGCAATTACATAATGATAATGTATAAAATGGTTCTTACACAAAAAATGCTTTAAGTGAGAACAAAGCAGATTCATGAATATTTCAGAAAACCATCATCAGTTTCACTAAAAAAATGGATTACTTTGGACCAAGAAGTAAGAAAAAAAATTAAGGCAGATCCAGTGAATGCTTTATCGTAAGTCTGTCATTGCTGCATGTTATTATGGAATAATTATATGTTTATCAAATGTTATTCAATAGAATTTCCAATCTGCAGTTGTGTCATTTTAGATTTGTCATCGAGAGTCATTACAGATCATCGCTTGAAAATCAGAGGTAACAAGGGCAATATAATCACCTAATTCAGCAAGTATAACCAAGTCTGTGTATGCATTAATCATACAGAATCCATATATCGAAAATATAAATTTTTTATACTGGAATAATTTTTTTTACACTGGAACGTTTAAAAACCAAAGTAGTTTTAACGCTGAGAGAAGGATACATATTTTCACTTGTTTGAGTCTGTACTTGTCAAAAATATCGCTAAAGAATGAAGTTCTGTCCTTGAGGGAAATAAAACTAGATTGGATTTTAAAGGCTCTCTAGCCGTATTAAGATTTAGAAAGAACGGGGGCGTATAAGGCGGGGTCGATATCCCGCTCTGGGACAAAATATTTCTCAATTTTCAAATTCATAAAAATAATAATTTTTTAAAGAAAATGTAATGTCATTAATGTCATCATTAACATACTTTAACATTTTTCTTTTAATTAAATCATATATTGATTATTTATTTGTTTTAAAGTTGATGGTCAGATAGATTCGGAGGACAATAAGTAAATTATAGCCATATAAACTGATTTTTTAATATGAATGGGTCAAGTCTCCATTTTTTAAAAGGGCTAAAAAGACGGGAAAGGGAATTTAGAATACTTTTTTTTTGTTTCAAAAAAATGGAATCTGAACCCATTCTATAAGAAAAACTAACTTTTCTGAAAAAAAAGTTGAAAGCTCTTCAAAGCTATTTACTTAAGACAATTTAAAATAGGTCAGGTACATGAAGACTGAATAGGTCAGTGGTGAACGCGTTTACTTTTTCACAAAAAGCAAAATATGGAGCGAGTTCGAATCCAGTAAAACTTTTTCAAATATTTTTAAAAGTATATATACTAGCTAGCTAACATTAAAATACGTTTGTTTTTTTAAACAATATACTGTAAGGAATTTATTATAATAATACGTTTTAATCGTGAACTGTCAAAAACACAGTTAAGTAAAATCAAAACAAACATGCCAGGTCCGACGTCCTATAACTATGTTTTGTGTAAGAAACAATTAAAGTGCAAAACGAAACGTAAGTTAAGCACACGACTTTACACTTTGATACAGCAGCGAGGAATAGCAGTGAGCCACAATTCTAGAATATGTGATAAGTGCAGAATAAATGTGAGTACATGTACCACATCAGGTGATAAAGATGTACAGGGTGTTCCAAAACAAAATTCCGTTATTTCACTTCCAGTCATTTCGTTAGGAAAATGTCATAGGACGTGTGCTATTTGTCGGTCTAGTAAGGTACTTAGAAATTTACCAAGCACTGCTCGATCAGAACTTTTCATAAAGTTTGGTGTTGTTTCTCCAGCCGGTAATCGATGTTGTGCTGTACATTTGAATGGCAATCACATTTGAGAGACTCTAAATATTGACACTGACACACTGAAAACGTCCAATTCTTCCTTTACATCTAATGAAATAGTTGAGTTGCTATCAATTCTAAGAAAACGTGCTCTGGAATCCAAAAAGGAATATTTAACTTTTGACGACTTAAAAATGTCTGATGACGATTTTCAAACACTTACTGGCATAAGCGGGAAAGACTTTGATGACTTAGTAAAATCTGTTCCATCAATCCGAAGCACAAAGGTTAGATCATCAAGAAATGCCTTGGAATTTTGCTTTTAAAATTAAAATTTGGCCTCTCAAATAGCGTTATTGCAACTTTGTGCGGACTAAAAAGCAAACGCATAGTTAGCCACATTGTAAAGAGTGCCCGTCTTGCACTTATGCGAGACTTTGTCCCGGAAAACTTGGGATTTAACCATATCCCAAGAAATGAAATCGTGAATAACCACACAACTGACATTGCCAGCAACTGTTTACTGACCCAATATCAGATACAGTAATACTCGTCCTTGATGGCACCTACATATTCATACAAAAGAGTTCCAAGTATCAGTTCCAAAGATTAACATACTCTGTCCACAAAAATCGACCATTAGTTAAACCATTTATAATTACCAGCAGAAATGGTTATATTATTGATGTAATGGGACCGTACTTTGCGAATGGAAAGAATAACGACTCTTCAATTATTACGCACTTTGTAAAGTCCAATTCCGGGAATTTTATGGATTTTATGGAGGAACATGACGTGCTTATAGTCGATAGGGGTTTTCGGGATGCTTTGGAGTTTCTTCAGAGCTGTGGTTTCAGAACAGAGATGCCCCCATACCTTGATAAAGCTCTCAAACAGCACAGTACAAAAGAAGCAAACTTGTCGAGATGTGTGACTAAGGTACGATGGGTGGTTGAGGCAGCCAACGGGCGCTTAAAGAAATGGAAATTCCTTGACCATGTAGTCCCTAATTCCTAAATTCCGTCGATTGGCGACTTTGTGCGCATCGTAGCTGCCATACTTAACAAATATAAACCTCCCTTTAAAAGCAATAACTACAGGGATGATGAACTGGACCGCAGGATGCGTATTGCTTCCACCACAACGGAAAATCCTCTGCAAAAACGGTGTGCTGCAATGACATTCCATAGCAGGTCCAAACAATGGAAACCCATGGATGCACAGAATCTATTGCTTGATTTTCCGGTTCTTACCCTAAAAGATCTCAGACAAATTACGTTTGGTGTATATCAAATTAAACAAGCATCGAGATACTCTGATGAACAACTGGCTGATGTCATTTATAAGATTCATCTTTCAAATACAGATAAAGACCTACTACACGCCCGCATTCAGTCCCGGCATTCGACTAGTAAGCAATACAACTTGTGTATACAGCACAGGGATGGTACTGTCAGTGTAAAGCGGGAGCCAAGACAGTGGGATGCTGTACACATGTGTGTTCCGTTCTTTAGTATCTTGGTTATGCCAGACACACGGGGTACTCCACAACTCCTGATAAAATCTCTACATCTCTAAGTAATGCAGGAGAGTTACTTACAAATGAATGAAACTATTATGTTTTTTTTTAAATTGGTCACACATGTATGTCTATCGACATACATGTAGATAAGTTATGCATTTAACATTTAACTGTTTGCTAACCGTTATCCCATTCAGACATTTTGCAGTATAATTAGTATGAATTTCATATTGTTCCATGCTAAAATCTACTTCAATGATTGTACCTCATCTAAGATATATAAATATTGATAGTTGTTGAAATATGTTATACTTTTTCATAATTTGACTGTGGCGGTATAAACCAAGGTTTCGTGTCGCTGTAGATTCTAAAATGAGAAAGAACCCTAACTGCTATTTGCGGCCCTCCCCTGGCAAGTGGTGGCGTCTCGATATGAGTGAAAACAGTTCTTTAAGGGACATGAAGAAAGAAGCAGGTTTACTCATGTTCAGTGTATGGTTATTTCAATGATTCAAGGACTTAAAGTTGTTAAAAACAGGGATAAGAGAGACTTCATTGGGACGCGTACTGTTATATGATAGTAAAGAAATATCCCCCCCCCCTGCACTGTTTTGCGTGCCTTTAAGTTCCATCCCTTCCATCAGGGGTTGATAGTTTTGTTTGTATCATACGTGTTCATACTCCATACAGTCAATTCTCCAAGACTACTTTCCACACGAGTGTTTATAAGGAGTTGTAGCGTAACGTAATACTGATCTGTCTGATACATAATTATATAAACATGTCTTTTTCGTTGTCTGAAGAAGCTTTATTTTCTCCTAACTTGTTAAGCTCCTCCACCCCCAAACTGGTAATAATTGTTTACAGGAATTGTCAGATGTAGATAAACTTTTCAAATTACCTTATAAGGTACATATCTTCTCTCATTGACCTGAAAAATAAACTAAACAATATCATATACATGTATCTTGCAAATTATTATCGTTTGGCCGTTGATTTTAAACTTGTTAGGATATTACTTTTGTGAGAAGCTGTGAAACACACACTTGGGATTATCTTTCTTTATTTTCAAAGTTGTCGTCCCTATTTAAATACCCAGCAATTACGCGGGGGATTGACACCGTCCTCTGTGCCGTCATTCTTTGTCTATTTATCCGAACGACTTTGCTTATTATCTTTTTTTCAAATGCGGATTGTTTTTAATTTCAACATTTAATTAAAACCTACAAATTAATGTTCAAGCAGTACCTTCTTATTAATTAGGAAATTAGGGTATTAGAAGAAATCTCTGAGTTTCAACTAATTATTAATCGCATATTAGCTAGTTCTTGTTTTTGTTTCCAGATGATTTTAGTGAATTAATTTATTCAGTTTCATCGTCCATATCCGTATCCTAATTGTCTTGGAATTGA
Source organism: Saccostrea cuccullata (assembly GCF_032062105.1). Taxonomy (NCBI): domain Eukaryota; kingdom Metazoa; phylum Mollusca; class Bivalvia; order Ostreida; family Ostreidae; genus Saccostrea; species Saccostrea cuccullata. The sequence continues at coordinate 8,455 of NW_026930949.1, forward strand.
TCAAAACATTTACGAATTTCGAAGAACTGTGAACATCTAAGAATTTAAAAGATAAGCGACAAGGATTATAAAGTGTATATATTTAGTAAATAAAGGAAAGGTTCCCTCAAATAATTTTGCACTAATTCCTAGCTATCTTTAGTGATGCTCCTTAAGTTATTATTAATATACATAGTAAGAATGACTTCATTTCAGAAATATTTTGTAGTTTACTATGTTATCTCCAGTTGAATTCGCCTTTTCAGGATTTCGGAGGAAAACAGGGCTTTAACCGAAAAACAGAAGGCAACTAAAAGGTAATAGTCATTTTTTTTTAAATCTAATTCGTTGAAGGATACGAAATAACACACAGACGAACAAACCAATACATATATTCACCCCAAAATCTCCTATTATTGAAACATAAAAAAATCATTAAAAACAGATTGATGAATACCAAACAATAACACAATCAGACTGTAAGGCAAGAAGGAATTCTAAGAAGGACAAAAGTTGAGATAACTATATACATGTAACTTTTTCATTGAAATCAATTTTCGATATATTATACATGGCACTTAGAGGTTATTCAATGCCTTTTACTTAGATATTCAATTTATTTCACGAGTGGGACAGGATTTTAGATATGTTCAGGAGTAAGAAGCACGAGTGAAGATGTAACAAAAGAATACTGTCTCACGAGACAAATGAAATACTAGTAAATTCTACATTCATATAAAGAAAAATATTGAATTTTCTGTTTATTACATTCTCTTTGATTTCCGTTTGCCTCTTTCCAGGAACAGTGGCACAAGCCTTGACATTATATTTTACCATATGCATGTGATGGAAAGAAAATTTATCCCATAAAAATTTATTCTGTATTTAATACTTGAAAAATAAAACCCAAAATTTTATGTAAAAATTGTCATAAAAGCTGGTTAAACGATAATAGGAACATTCCGAGATCTTCTTTATATGCAAGTCATCTAGAACATATTAAACAATATAATACTTTCTATTTCCTGTACAAAGAATCAAATAATACCCAGGTATATCATTTGGTACAAATTGTAAAAAAAAAAATAGAAGTTGCCTACAGATCTCAACAACAAATGTATGGAAAATTCGGGCATTTTCGTATAATGTTAAATGAAAAAAATTAAGTTTAAGTCATCAAATCATAAGTTCTATTGTCGATACAATGACATTGGTAGCAAATGCTTTCTGTCATCACGTCAAATGCTGACTGACGTTTACTGATTCTTAGACAATTAGTTATTTACACATTAATGTGTCCACAATATTTTTCGTGAATTTCAAAATCCTGACAGGGAGCACATGACGGGTTTGTTCGGTCAGCAGGGAATGCTCATTCCTCGTCGGTGTCTGATCCTGTCTCTGATGTATTGTAGGTCCGTGTTTGTATTAATTGTTCAAATGTGAACAGGAAACCAATAAGGTATTCTAAATATTATTTTATACTTTACTCAGCTCGGAAGACTATTTCAACAAATTGCAGGAGAAAAATATCGAACTACAAAAGTAAGTTTAACAAAATTTAAATTCAGTCATTGATAATTAGAGTTAATATTGATATGTAAATGTAATATGACTTAAAGGGAAATAAATATAATTTAAGAACTCTAATTATCAAAATGTTTTGCTATATCCCATTACTATTTATATTCCAGAAAACGGGCGGAGGAAGTTGAAGCATTAGATAGTTTGAAACGACAACTTGATAAGTCTAAACAAGAAGCAAGCCGTCTTTGGGATGAAAAAGAACATTATAAGCGTGTTTTACAGGCTACTGATACTTCAGTTCTACAACATCAGATAGCAAAGGAACATGCAAAGGTCATAGATCTTACCAAACAAATCCAAAGTCTTTTAAAAGAAAAAGAAAACTTGCTTACAAGGTAAATAAAAACAATACTGGTAAATCAAATAGTTTTTATGTAAATGTACCTCTATTGTGAAGAAAAAATATTTAAGTGTTATCTTTTTCTTAGTATGCTGTTATAATATTACAAGCAGTTATACTGACAGTTTAGAGGTCATCTTTAAATTCCAATATTGCAAGGACATAACCAAGTTAGAAATCTTAGTTTAATTTATAATTCTTTTCAACACTATGAGTAGTTTGTGAAAAGTGCTGCGAACCCATATAGATTCCCTTATTTAATTGCTAAATTTTAATTTGTTGGACGACAGGTTGAATATTTTGCTGGTCAACTACATTAAATATAGCTATGATTAATTTATTTGCAAGATTTCGTGAGGTTCGCAGAACTTTTTATATATCTTAATGCTTTTTGAGTTTATGTGTAAAACCTTAGCAAGATACATTGAGAGTATGCCCTTGCAATCGATTTATTAGGGCCCTTATATTACTTTTTCAATGAATCTGCATATGAATACAAGACAGCATCACTTCTCTGGAGAATATACGAACAGTTTATAACTAAAATAGCAAAATAGACTTCGCATCCAAGTTAACGGCCTTTTATTTAACAGCAAATGATATTTTATTTGAGAACAAAGACATTTTTCATTGTACAAAATGTGACTTGATCAGCCTCTCACTGCGTACAAACTGCGTCATTTTTGCGAGATTACGTCAAATTGACAAGTGCATTGCGATCGATGCATCGTTTATATATTGTTGTGTGGGATTGAACAAACGACAAAACTGCATGCAATAGTAAGTTTTTATGTAGTGTATAGCTATCCATCAGTTTGAAATTATAGCAAATAATTTCAGTTTGTGGTACATGTATTTAGAAGACCTAATATTTTATGTGACGTCATAGTAAACATTTTCCGTACAAATTAGGCCCCGCCTCCTTTCTGTAACCTTAAGGGGACAGACTATAGTTTCCATTGCGCAATATTTCGCGCATCATAGTAAAATGAAGCGTGTTTACTGTTTTAATGCAACTTTTTTCGCTTAATAATTAAAATTAAATAAAATTAGGAAATTATAGGTATAAAAATGTAATTACAATTTGATATAACTGATTTTTTTAACCGATTTTGCAAACGATATGTAGGTCGACGTCGTTGCAGTGTGTTTTTGACTTTATGATAATCTGTAGCTCTTAAAAAAAGGGGTAATAAAAATATTATTAAAGAAAAAGTAATATACTAACGCTCTTGAAATTTAAAACATAGAAATTTGAGAAAATCTCCAATATTTTTATTATGTTTTCATGTGAATCCATTGTGTACGTCATATTTTGTAATACTCTATAAAAATAGTAAAATTTGCTAATTTTTAGCATTTTGAGATGCCCCCACTGGTAACAAAACGGTAGAATTTTGTGTTTCTTACATATATTGTATAATATAGTATTACTCATCAAATATAGTTTGAACAAAATGTCTATTGTAGTATTTGTATAATTTGCTTTAAAGTGCTAAACATTGGCATTTTCCTATATAATCCTATAGAAAATGTACCTGTATTTTGAGACAGTCCCTCAAAAATACCTGGACGGTAGATGTTCCCCAAACTTTGCATGTACATTGAAGATAATGTAAGTTATATATGATATAAAAATGAAGAGTTTCGCTCTTGTAGTTTTCACACAATAAAACTATAGTCGGTCCCCTTAACTGTGCTGCGACGGGGGATGTTTTCAAAATATTTTCCGTTGATATTTATTGTGAATTTTTTTTTACCAAAATTATAGAGTAATCTCTGTTTATCCAAATAAGAAATGTTTTATAAAAAATCCATATAAATAACTTTTTAAAAAAATATTAAGAATCATTCGAGCATGTTAACTTTTGAAAATTGACTTTGAGGATAGGCTGGAAAACAAAACTATCGTTCGCAGTTCTTTGCTTGAATTTACTATTATGCATTCGCCTAACAAAAACATTCTTACAAAAACAACACACGGGGTCATTATTCTACGGGATAATTTTTTCTACAGTCCGAAAGAAGAAAAATGACCCAAAGACATAATTTCTACAGGAAGTGGGTCATTTTTCCATATTGACCAGGGTTTAAATTTTACGTATAGAAAAATAACCCCCAGTCAGTATTCTACGGGGTCACTTTTCATCGTTACATTCGTCGATTGGTGTATGAACAGTCACTCCACTGCAAAAGAAAATCGGGCTTCCAGATTATGAAGTGAGAGTCCTTCCATTACAGTGAACGGTTCAATTGTAGGAACTTCATGTCTTTTAATCCCAAAATATTTGTAATTCATATACATGTACCTTTTTCCGATTGTAAAACTATTATATGACTGCACGAGATAGTTTAATACTAAATAATAAATATTTAATCTTAGACTAAGTGAGGTAGCGGGATCCAAGCTGACGAGTAATAACCCTGCCATTACAGACCTCAGTGACGAGAATCGTCCACTTAAACTGGCTGAGAAATTCAGTCAGTTGTACGACGATGACTGGACGGACTCCTTAGAAGAAATAACAAGTACAGGAGTAGACGAGAAGACTTCCATTAGCCTCCTACAACGTGTAGTTATGGTAAAATTCCATCCAGATTTTTTTTTTTAAATAAATAATTAGTTAAAAAAAAATACAGGGGTTTTTGATGAATTTTTCTTTTTTTTTTTTTTTTTTTTGGCTTTTTTTCATTTTTTAGATTGCTTTTCACTTGTGCTCAAGATCACAAACAATACTAGTTAACGCAAAGTGCTGTTGGACTGTTTGTTGGTGTGATATTGTCAAATTGAAAGTAAGTTATCATGCTTTGTACATGGATATATTTGTTTTAAAGGAGATATTTAAACTACCATGCTTGACCCGTTTTAACGAAAATTGGTTTATTTTTTTGTTTTATTGTTTTCCCTGTGAAGTTACATTATTTGAAAATTTAAAGAAAATTTTGATGGTGAAATTGTGTTGATTTTTATTGCTAAAGCGAACAAGATGTATACACTGTATGAATATACACATCTAAAATACAAGACAATCAATCCAAACTCTATGCACCTACTGAAGGTATATATGAAAAAGAAGAGATTAAACATACCATGCAGTAGTTAATAGAGATGGTTGCGATTCTACAGTATATATATGTTTAATTTAGGAATTTTTATTATCTAAGAATGCCTTTATGAAGACCATGGTGTTGGGGTGTGTTTTTAATTTTTCCTAAAACATCAAATAATATGAAACATACAAAATAGATAACATGTTTTGGAATATATAGATTTTGACGTTTTATTCTTTTATAAGCAAATTTTCAATAACACCCGAGAATAGAATTGAAGAAATGTACAAAAAATTATTGAATAGTATTAAGATATATTGTCACATCACATTAACTTTGCCTTCAAATTAATGTCTGAAATCAAAAACATATATTCCACATCGAGTTCTAAAGAATAGACATTTCAAAGTCTATTGAACAGATGACTGGGAATATTTCATAAAAATATAAGTTGTTTGCATTTAAGGAATGAAGCTTATTTCAACTTTTGTTATACGATATAACATAACTTAAGGCAGTTTACGCTTTATAAACCGCGAAGCTGAAATAAGCTTCATTCCTTATTCCTTATTCAGAGTAGACAATGAAACAATTTTTCGTCCGGAAAAAGGCTTCAAATTCAGCATATTTTAAATGTAACGTCAAGCGGAGTAATTTAACACGTTTTTAGGCAAGTTATGTTATACAAAATGGATAAAATCGTTTACCCAATTAAATGTCGTGTTACAACTAAAATTAAATTATTCCGATTTATAATTTAGAGATGTCGAAACACTAAAAAAATAATGAATTCGTATACGTTACTCACAGGTTCCTATTTGGGAAAATGAATCACATTCAGATTTCTTAGATCTATGTCCACATTTTCAAATTAACAGTGCAGATTATATTGGACATTCATTGATCATTGAAGTAAAAAAAAGGTTTTACTGAAAGTACATGCATTAATCTGATGAATTATATCTAGGTTTTGCATGAAATACAGTTACCAGATGCAACAAAGTTAGAAGTCGATCGAGCCGTCAAAAGATGTAGCCATGATGTACAAAAAGACCTCATCTGCAGAACGCAGAAGGTTAGCTGCCGTAGAAGACAATGTGTACTTAATTTATTTCGTGAATTGTAAAAAAAAAATGGTAGAAATACTCCTTCTTAACGCTCGGAGAGACTCATATTTTGATTCATAGAACGAATTTTGAAATTGAAGGAAATGTATGCTAGACGATATTCCTTCACAAGTTGTAAATGTTAATTGATATCTAAATTATTCATGGTAATACATGCAAACGAAAATTAAAACAACACTCCATGTACTTTATTATACCCGCACTTTCTAAAGAAAGTTCGGGTATATTGTTGTTACTCATGTCCGTCCGTCCGTCCGTCCGTCTGTCACACTTTTCTTCCCTGAACTCCTCTTACATTTTACACAGTAGCTTAATCATCTTTTGGGAGATGGTTGGTGGGGTCATGTAGATGTGCAGTAAGGTTTCGGAATTTTGATTTTGCCCCAGGGGGTCAAATGGTGGTCGAAAAATGACGTTTTTTATGCAAAAAGTCCCGTCTTCCCTGAACTCCTTTTACATTTTACTCAGCAGCCTAATCTCCTTTTGGGGGATGATTGGTGGTGTCATGTAGATGTGCAGTAAGGTTTCGGAATTTTGATTTTGCCCCGGGGGGTCAAATGGGGGTCGAAAAATGACTTTTTTTATGCAAAAAGTCCCGTCTTCCCTGAACTCCTTCTACATTTTACTCAGCAGCCTAATCACCTTTTGGGGGATGATTGGTGGTGTCATGTAGATGTGCAGTAAGGTTTCGAAATTTTGATTTTGCCCCAGGGGGTCAAATGGGGGTCGAAAAATGATGTTTTTTATGCAAAAAGCCCCGTCTTCCCTGATCTCCTTCTACATTTTACACAGTAGCCTAATCATCTTTTGGGAGATGGTTGGTGGTGTCATGTAGATGTGCAGTAAGGTTTCGGAATTTAGATTTTGCCCCGGGGGGTCAAATGGGGGTCGAAAAATGACGTTTTTTTATGCAAAAAGCCCCGTCTTCCCTGAAATCCTCTTACATTTTACTCAGCAGCCTAATCACCTTTGTGGAGATGGTTGGTGGTGTCATGTAGATTTGCAGTTAGGTTTTGGAATTCTGATTTTGCACCTAGGGGTCAAATGGGGGTCGAAAAATGATGTTTTTTATGCAAAAAGCCCCGTCTTCCCTGATCTCCTCTTACATTTTACTCAGCAGCCTAATCATCTTTTGGGAGATGGTTAGTCGGGTCATGTAGATGTGCAGTAAGGTTTTGGAATTTTGATTTTGCCCCGGGGGGTCAAATGGGGGTCGAAAAATGACGTTTTTTATGCAAAAAGCCCCGTCTTCCCTGAACTCATCTTACATTTTACTCAACAGCCTAATCATCTTTTGGGAGATGGTTGGTAGTGTCATGTAGATGTGCAGTAAGGTTTCGATATTTTAATTTAGCCCCGGGGAGTCAAATGTGGGTCGAAAAATGATGTTTTTTTATGCAAAAAGCCCCGTCTTCCCTGAAATTCTCCTACATTTTACACAGTAGCCTAATCATCTTTTGGGAGATGGTTGTTGGTGTCATGTAGATGTACAGTAAGGTTTCGGAATTTTGATTTTGCCCCAGGGGGTCAAATAGGGGTTAAAAAATGACGTTTTTATGCAAAAAGTCCCGTCTTCCCTGAAATTCTCCTACATTTTACACAGTAGCCTAATCATCTTTTGGGAGATGGTTGGTGGTGTCATGTAGATGTGCAGTAAGTTTTCTTGATTTTGATTTTTTCCCCGGAGGGTCGAATGGGGGTGGAAAAATGACGTTTTTTGTACAAAAAGTCCTGTCTTTCCTGAAGTCCTTCTTAAAGTTACTCAGAAGCCTAATCATCTTTTAGGAAAGTTAAATATTTTGAAAATTATGTAAAACATCAACGTTAAAGAGTATAAAAACATCGCATGCTGGGAAACACCTTGAATTTTTATGAGTAATTAATGTACATGTCATATGTGAGAGTCATACAGGGATTAATCTAGGACATATTTACTACCGATAATGGGTGTTTTTCCCCTAGAGAAGATTTCCCCTCAGGATCTAATTTTCCCCTTTTGATGAGTAAAATATTCCCCTTACAATAATAACAAGAGGCCCAAGGGCCTTGAATCGCTCTTCTGATAAATGATACAATCTATCCGAAGACCCAAGATGCATCAACTGACAAAGTTTGATGATTCTTAGCCAGTTAGAGCTGAAAATATTTAAATGTAACTATAAAATACTATAAGTAGGTCATGGTGACCTACTTTTTGATTGAAATTTTCTGAGGACACAAGATGCATTAATTGACAAAGATTGATGATTCTAAGCCAATAAGTACTTGAGATATCCAAAAGTGGGTCACAGTGACCTACTTATCGGTCAACATTCTTTGAAAACCCAAGGTTCATCAACTGACAAACTTGGACAATTCTAATCCAAGAAGTACTACCCTAGAATACTTAAATATAGCCATAAATGTCACAAGTAGGTCACCGTGACCTTTTTTCGATGATCATTCTCCTAGAACCCACGAGGCTTCACATAACAAAGTTTGATGATTCTAAACCAATAAGTACCCGAGATGCCTAAATATAGCCATAAAATGTCAAAAGTAGGTCACTGTGACCTACTTTTTGGTCGACATTCTCCGAAAACCCAAGATGTATCTACTGACAAACTTGGATGATTCTAAGCCGATCAGTACCTGAGATATTCAAAAATAGGTCACCATGACCTACTTTTTGGTCGACATGCTCCGAAAGCCTAAGATGCATCTACTGACAAAGTTTGATGATTCTAAGCCAATAAGTACCTGAGATACATAAATCTAGCCATAAAATGTTAAATATAGGTCACCGTGACCTACTTTATGATTGTCGATCTCCGAAAACCTAAGATGCATCAACTGACAAAGTTTGATGATTCTAAGCCAATAAGTACCCGAGATACTTAAATCTAGCCATAAAATGTCAAAAGTAGGTCACCGTGACCTCCTTTTTGGTTGACATTTTCTGAAGACCAAAGATGCATCAACTGACAAAATTTGATGATCATAGGTGTAATAGTATTCAAGATATATCTTTTAAACAATTTGAAAACAAATGCCTACAAAGTTCAAAAAGTAGGTCACAGTGACCTACTTTTTAATAAATATGTCTTAAGGCCCCAAGATGCATCAACTAACAAGATTTGGTGATTCTAAACCTCTCGGTGTCTGAAATAATGGGATTAAATGTTTTAGAAAAGATTAGCCATAAAATTCAAAAAGTAGGTCACGATGACCTACTTTTAAGTTGATGTTGTTTGTGGACCCAAGATGCACCAACTGACGAAGTTTTATGATCATAGACCTTAAAGTGTCCAAAATATGCATCAAAATCAATTTGAAAACAAAAGCCCGTAAAATTAAAAAAGTAGGTCACCGTGACCTACTTTTGCATTAACACGATGTGAAGTCCTGAGATGCATCGACTTACAAGATTTGATGATCCTAGTCTTTATAGTAAGCAAAATATACACGTTTTTATTATGTGTAAATTTTTGTCAACTTTGAAGTGACCTTGAGACCACGCCCTTTGCCCCAGGGTGATGCCTTGAACAATTTTTAATCTTCAACATATCCTGATCCTTGTATGTAAGTTTGGTGAAAATCTGCCTGGTGGTTCTGGAGAAGAAGATTTTTTAGCAACCAGTACTTTTGGTTTTGTTTTCCTGATTATCTCCCCTTGTTTTAGGGTCCCAACCCTTATTTTAGTAAAAATGGTAGCACTTGGGCCAAGGATACCCTGTGACAAATTTGACACTGATTGGCCAAGGGGTTCTTGAGTTATGGCCCATTTTCTAAAAAGTTAACGCACACCGCACGACGCACACCGCACAAATGGCCATAGCATTAGCTCTTTGAGCCTTTGGCTCAGAAGAGCTAAAAACCTCAAATATAATTTTTCCTTCATAAAAACTGAGAATTTAAAGTAAAATTTTTCAGTATATGAGAAAAATGATTTTACTTTGCTACTTTATGTGCTTTAAATGGTCACAAAAATGCTGAAATTCAATTACCCCCCAAGCAGGGCTGGCCCTGCACTCACTCGAGTGGTTCCCACACCCCGGCTGATTTTCCCAATTTATCCAGAAAGGGTAGTTTCCCCAAAAACCTAGATTAATCCCTGTCATATCTCATCTCAATCAAAAGTTATAAGCAAATACAACATTTTTGAAAAGTAGGTTAGGCTTCAAGGTCAAGGTCGCAGAGTAAAAGTCATGATTCATTTGGAAAGATCTTATCACAGGTAATAATATACATGCATTATAATATGAATGCCCTAACTTTTCTCTTTCAAAATTATGAATTTATTACAATTTAATTTTTTTGCAAGTAGGTCAAACTTCTAGGTCATATGTAAAAAAAAAAACCATGCCATTCTCACAGGTAAATACTAGTACATAAGTTTAATATGAATGCCTTGTCTCTTCTCATTCAGTAGATATGACCGTGATGACCAAGGTTAATTTTATTCAGACAGAAGGACAGTCTGACATACAAATGTACATATTTCTATATGAATTGCATGGGTAAAATTGGACCAGTGGTTCTAGAGAAGTTAAAAATATAAAAAGTTTTCAGACAAACAGATGGACGACATGTCACGGCAGACGTTATATGATAAGGAAACCAGAAAACCTCAAATGAGTGTTTTGAAAGGGTTACAATATGGTTGCAGTATTTGAAAAGCTGTTTTTTTCATGCAGAGATATGCATGACCAACATATTCATGTTTTATATTTTCTTTAGTAATTTGTTTGTTTGTTGTGAATACATCTCTCTTGGGAATTTTTCCCTCATATGGAGACACCACCAAATAATAATGAAGACAAGATGTGATTGTGAAACACTGATGTCCCTGTATGGAAGCCTATAGCAAAGGTTGAAGTTTCTCAAATATATGTCAAACTCAAAGGTCAAGGTCAAAGGGTTCAAATTGTTGGTATCGGAAAAAAGTCTTGTCACAAGGAATGCACATGTGAAATAAGTAATCCTTAGTACTTCCTGTTCAAAAGTTAATTGCCAAGGTTAATTTTTTAAGTGGTTCAAACTCTACGGTCAAGGTCAAACATATTTATACCTGTTGACAGTTCACAATGAATACACATGTTAAGCATGAAAGCCCTAGCACCTACCAGGGACCAACCGAGGGGGCGACTGAGGCGAAATAGTCGCTTTTGGGCTCCAAACTTCGCCGTAATTTATCATGAAAGCGAAGTTAAAGTCGCCCTAACATTTGCAACCCCATTATTGAAAATCATGAAGAAAATCTATTAAGAAACATGGTAGAATCGTCGGTAGTTTATAAATCCTGTTTTATTATTGCTGAAATAAACGAAACAGCAGGACACTTGCACCTGTTTCGCTACTAATGACCAATGCATCGAATACTCTGTCGGAACTCCTCTAGATTTTACACTTCCGGGTATGATAAAGTCCATTGTTACAAGTTAGACTCAAAACAGCTGGTCAGCTATATCGATGTCATGCCAAAGATGTTGAAGATGATTTTAGATCTTTTTATTGCCAAATAATTAATTCATGCTGTGAATACAGACCTATTTTACTGTTAAATTGTGTAGTTATTGACTGTCTAAGAAATTACACGTCTGATATACAGAGTTCAATCAGCATGCAGTACGTAGTACATCAAAACTTTTTCAGAAAAAAAAAATTAAGATTGAAAACAAATTTTGAAGAGATAATAACAAAATTATGACTATGCAATGAAGCTTCAAATTTAAAATAAAAAGATAGAATTTAAAAGTTAATTGTGCATATTAATTATTATGCAAGAAATGAAAAAAAAAAACTTTTACATTGTACATGTAAGTATTTATTATTTTTTTTTATTTGTTTTGTTTGTTGTTTGTTTGTTTTTTTTTTTTTTTTGCTAGATATACCTTGTAATTGGAAAAAAAAAATCAGATTCTTTTTCTCCTTCTTAAATTATTTTTACTAGAATTTCAATACAGAAAAAAATTATTGAAAAGTATTTTAAGTTATACACTGCAAACAATGAAATAGTTTCATTTTTATAAAGTTTTATAATGATCAGTGGGCGTCACACGCGCCAAGAAGTCTCCCTAAATTTCAAAACTTCTCCCTAAATTTCTCTGAGGGAGAAGTGAAGTCTCCCTAAATTTTGGGTCTAGGTTGGTCCCTGACCTACTGATCAAAATTTAGGCTAAGTTTAAAGTTGGGTATTTTTCTTGTAAAAATGTGTATTCTAGATCAAGTGATCAGAGGTAAAAATTAATGTTACCCAAATAAAAGGTCTTAATTGTCACAAGAAATAAACCTATAAAATGTGGAAGCCATTTGTATAGCCCATCCCACTTAAAACTTATGGGCAAGGTTATAATTTCTGCAGACAAATAGACAGACATAATATAAACACAAGAAACAAATATGTACATAATTAGTCAAATGGAAAAAAATATACTATTTAATTGGAATCACAAAATAGATTGTTATTTCAGGGATAGGGAGTGGGTAGGGAGATTGGAACCCCCCCCCCCCTGGAATTTCCTTTGTTATTTAAACAAGACTATATACTGAAGCAAATAAAAAATGACTTTGGACATCCTCCCCCTAACTTAGAAAACATTGACCCCACTATCATTGTTTTTATTTTGTTTATTTGTTTTCAGTTTATGAGTTTTTTTTTCTCCTGCTTGTCAGGAAATTCTAGGCATGAATTTTTTGACTGAGATGTGAACCCCCCTCCCTACTCCCGAAAAAAAATTCTGGATCCGCACCAGTATTGGCAGTAACTGAATGTCACATCGACAAGGGGAGATAGCTTCACAATATGAAATTCGTCTAGTGTTGCATGCGATGATCTTTGACCCTTTCTGAACTTTAACCTAATCGTTTGGGTTTATTTTACCCCCCACTATACTTAAACTTGTACTTACCGACCTCCGTAGGTCTTGTAAACTTCATGAAATATAAATCCAATTAATACACAAAATGAATTAATCCAATGCACACCATTCTGCAGCATGCTATAATGCTATTCCATTCGGAAAACCTTCGTGCCGTCGATTCCGTCACCTTATCAGATGAAGTGGGAATCGGCCGAGGTGTACCGAATGGAGTTTAATCTAAAAATATGATAATGGGTGACGCAACGTGATGTGATGTAGAATTTACATGTCAAGAACAAATTTTAAATTAATTCATAACAAACAATGTTTTAACAAAACTGTTCCATCTGGCCTATTCCAAAAAGTATGTACTGTGTGATTGTGGTGTCGGGGGGGGGGGATTAGTAAATTTAAAAAGGTCCTAAATTATGAGCAAAACATTTATCAAAATCTAATTTACATCATTGATAGAATTCAAACTGGTATATAATGAATTAAGCATGTAAAATAAATATAAGAGGTTCTGAGTTATAGGTCACAGGGATAATTTCATACTCAGTTTGATGAATACATGTAAATTACAGGCACGTAGCAACCGGGGGCTGCCCCCTTTTTTTCCCAACATTACCTGTACAATAAGAAAATGTCCATTGAAAAGATGGTTGCCCCCCCCCCCCCCCACTTTTTACCACAGTATATACATAGCAAGGAAATATGGGAAAAAAATTGGAAGTGAAAGTAATTTTGCCTTGAAAAAAAGTTGGCCACTACCCCCCCCCCCCCCCCCCATTTTATTTTTTTTTTCCTTGTTTATTTTTTTAGGTAAGTAAAAAAAATTTTCTCAGGTTGTCCCCCCCCCCCACTTTCAAAAACGATGCTACGTGCCTGAATTATATAGAATTATTTTGACTTTTTCCTTGGTAAGCCGCCCGTAGGATTGTGTATTTAGAGACAAACACCTTAGTGCGGGTATTACTGTCTCATGACAGCATCTAGTATTAATTGAACGTTTATTGAATTTGAAATTCTTTTATAGTTATATGTATATGCCTTTTGGTTGGTTGGCAAGGCAACTGTCATATAGAATCAATTTATTAAACATAATTTTTATCTCAGTTTTATGTTCAAGTCTGATCTTATCTATCCCATCAAGTTTGATTTTTTTAGATTTAGTCAAATACATGGAAAGTGCCCCTCCAAAGAAAGTTTCTTTTTAAATTCTTAAATATTTTGAATTTACAGAGATTTCGCCACACTTTGGCTGATATGCTACGAGTCACCACAAATGAAAAAGCTTACAGTCAAATGGCACCAGTAAATTATCAATCAGAACAGTTGGAATCAAATAAGAAGGAAAGTAAGGGTGAACAAAAGAAGCCTAAGGTCAAGAGAGATTTTAACATTCCGGTAGAACACAATGTCTTGAAACCCAAATTAAAGAGATCTTTTTCCACTGCATGTATTGTGGTAGATGGTAACAACACGGACAGTAAAGATGTGATACCAGGGAAAGAAAAGCAAACTGCACCCAGCCGTCACGGAAAATACAGAAATAGATTAGCTGATTCTGCACGAGGAGACTTTTTAAGACCCCGTTACGAAAATTATGTTCGAGAGGGTTTCTTGCTTGGCAAAGATAGCATTGAAAAATTGTTCTTGGAGCCCAGAGACGTGATAGATCGATTCCCCAAGACAGCTCAGTTTGCTGACCGCTGTATAGAATTATGTTGGTTGATGCAGTCCACACAGCCGCCTGTACATCTTAGTGTCGATATTCCCGAGAGCAGAGAACTTAAACATGAAACATTCAAAGCATATACGAAATCAGGACACTGTATTGACTATGTAGTGTGGCCTGCGATGTACCTACACAAAGAGGGACCATTGTTGTCCAAAGGCGTCGCTCAACCATTGTGAAATACTGAAATACTCTAAACTGGTTTTTTGTTTATCTAACATTTACCATTATTGATATTTTTCTCCTATGCATATCATTTGTTTTATGCGCCATGTGAGTCTAATATTTGAACACTTATAATTTTAAACAAAATGCCTATATATAAACCACATACAATTGCTTTGTATTGAAGCTTTAAAAGTTTATAAATGGCGTTCGGTAAAGAATTTTATTTACATCACACTTATTTTTACATATAATACTATTAAATACTGATGTTTATTTATTGATATTTCATGTATGCATAATAAATTGTGTATTAAAAATATCTGTATAATTGTAGTCATATTTACATTTTTGCCAAAGCCTGTTTTTCAGAATATCGTCATTTTGAACGAATCCTTCCTGCACATACTGTGGGTCAAGCTTAAGTTTCCAACAAATGGTCTTTAGCTATATTAAAAATTCTCATCTGAAATCAAATGATTTAATAATGGTGGCGTAAACTTATCTTAAAAATAATTATGATAATTCTTATGTAAATTGCCTATGTATATTTTGTATATGTCAGCAGCCCAGCTTTTGGATAGCCAATGAGAAATTTCGAACAAGGGAACAGATTTTTCTTATATATTCGAAGAATAAATTTGGTTATTGATACAAATGCTGAATGCTTTTATTTATCGATGTTAAGTAAATCTATTTAGCAAATATATTTATCAAAACCTACATTTTCCTTATAAACACAATATAAGTCATTTCTACGTAATAATGTGTTCGGAGCTTTGAGTATTTTCTTTATTTTGCAAATTATGATACCCGAAGATGAGCAGTAGCTCTTGCCAGATTTAGTAAGACTACGACGAGGGTATAAATGGGTGAGATTAATTTTTATTGTATAATTTGATATTAAATTCTTATAATTGCCTTTGTAAAAAACAATTTAACTTAAAAGTCAATATTAATCTTAATAGTAGTTTTTAGGATATGTAGTTTCCAAAAATGTACTTCAAGCAAAAATTATAAATTTTAAAATCACATATTTGCAAAGCTTTAATTGATATAATAGTTAGGGTTTTCAACTTCAGACTTAGCCGTATAGGTGGATCGTATCCATAGAATCATGTAGTAGTCATGTATTTCATAGTTATAAAAATGACAACTTTTAAGCGTCATTTCTTATTTGAGAAACATATCAATTAAACTAGCTATCCTCATACTCACTGATGTTTGTTAAAAATTCATTTCTATTTTAATTACCGTGTCCTTGTGGGTTGTTTTTCCATTTTTAACCTGTAATCTATTGAAATTTATAAACTGTATTTAAAGCTCTTCATTTATTTTATTTTTCTTTAAACCAACCATCACAATCGAGAAAAGATTATGACACGTCATTATATGGACATTGACTCTCATTTACTTCTGAATCACCTGAATGTTAACGGCAAATTCATTAGGACCTCTCTTTTGTATTTTGCCAGCATACATGTGGTTTCAGGGTGACTGTGAGGTTTATTTTTATATCAATCACATAAGAAAAGCCTTGAAAGAGAAATTATTTCTTTAAATTTAGAGTAGAGTTGTTTACAAGCGATAAACTTTATGCAAATTCACTTTTTTTATATAAATGTATAGCCAATGCATTTAAGAATATTTACGTTTAATTTTAACTTTCTCTTTTTAAAAAATGATATTTATTACAGTGCACTTAACAACTTTGAATTATTTGTAAGAAAATGATCTCGTTTTTTTTTTTTTTTTTATTTTTTGCTGTTTTTGAGGTCAATACGATGATTTATAATTAGCCATGAGAGGAGAAAATATTTACCGATCCCGAAGAGCGAGATTAATATAATTATTGTACTTCGAAGGTGGCTATATCATCGTATGGACTGAAAAACATATAATTGTTTAATTATTAGCTGTTAGTTTTAGCAATTAGTGTAAAAATCCCTTCGTTTTATATAATATAGAATTAATGTGCTATATTTATTAATTGATAACAGGATATCAACAGCATACAAAGAGTAAATGCAGAATGAATCTATCCCATTTATCCCCTTTCTTGTTATGAAAGCAAATCAAATTGCTCTGACCTAAAACTAGTCTTTCATTTTTTATAAAATTATCATTCAAATCAATTAAATATCGTAATTTATCTTGATTAAAGGTATATTTTATCATCTTATTTTGTGTTTATGTTAATAAATATTAAGACAAATCTTAGATTAATGATCTAAGTTTAAGTATAATTAAAAATTGACCTCGTTTTCATTCGTAATGTGGATATCACAGCGGTTGTTGTAGCTACAAAATTTCTAAAATGCGCAACGAGAATACATAAAATGTTATTCACTTGGGGCTTTTAAATGTAACCAAATATACGCTTTAAACGATTTTGTTTTCAGATAGAAATATGATTGCCGATGTTGCCAACCTTCCGTGTCAAGTGCATCTTTTCCTAATTATAATGTAGAACAAACGTACTAAAATGTCTCGTGAAGTCGTGAAATATAATATCTACAATTGGTATAAATGAGATCTGTTTTGGTTGAGAGTGGTGTATTTTTGTTCCACTGAGAATAATTGAGCTTTTTTCACAATAGTATACCGTGTTTATATTGTATTTAAAAGCTTTTGATACAATTATCAAAAATAATTTATGTCTTTTTTTTATATTTTGACTTTACATTTCATACAATCCTATGAAGTAGAAGTCTTGTTCTAATGTTTTTGTATTTGGTTTATGTCATCGGATTTGATGAAATTTTTCATTAATAGAGCTGTACTTCTATGATGTTAGTAGTATAAGGATTCTGGCCGGGGCGGAAGTGACGTCATAACCGGAAGTGGTTTGACCGGAAGTGGCTTAACCGGAAGGCGTCTAGCCCGGCCGGGTCAACTGAGTGCAGTCCTAACCCTTAGCCCTCTAACCCTAACCCTAATCCCTTAACCCTAGGCCCCTAACCCTAACCCCCTAGCCCTAACTAACCCTAACCCAACTAGCCTTAACTAACCCTAACCCTAACTAACCCTAACCCCCCGAGCCCAAACCCTAATTCCCCTTAAACCTTAACCCTAACCCCCTATCCCCTAACCTAACCTATTCCGTTAAATACGGGGTGTTTACACTGTGTTTACATTGGTACTTTGGTAGTACGATTTTTTGGCAGCGACTCAAAAAAAAAGAATGTCATTATGACGTCACGCATTCATTCACAGTCTAGACGGTCTAGACAGCCTAGCCAGCCTAACCAGTTCAAACTGGTTTTTTACTGAAAGACAAGAACAAACCTGGATTTTTTACTGAAAAAAAAGACAAGAACACACACAATACAAGAACAAGGTTATTTTTATTCACAATGAAAAAATACAATTACATTTTCTGTTTCTTCTTCTGTCCCTTTTCACTGGTCAGGGGTAGTTTCCTCTTGGTTTCCTGAGGTTTTTTTTCTTCAGTTTTTTGTATGTCTTTTACGAATTGGTGATCCTCCTCTGTACACTGATTAGCCCAATGCCCAAATTTCCCGCATTTGTAGCACGAATCCTGTTTTTTTCTGGGGCAATCTGGGGCCCAATGCCCTAACTCTTTGCAGAAGTAACATGGGTCTGTCTGTCTTGTTTTCTTAGTCTCTCCTGATCCCCCTTGTCCCTCTTTTTTCTGGTAAGTGCTTCCTCCTCCTCCTTTCATTTTGTTTTGCATGTAAATTTTCAGATGATTCAATTGGTTTTCAGCACCACTCATCTTGTTGTTCATATCATTCAGCTTGTTATCAAGACTAGACAGCATGTTAACAATTCCATCCAGAGTTGTAGTTAAAATATTCATATCTTCTTTATTCATGTATTCTTGAAAATTAAAGGGGGCTGCTACATATTCTTCAGGTGTCACAAAACTAGGGTTGTGTGGGGTATTCATCATTGCTTCTGCCATAATATTTTTCACGTCTGTCAAGTTTGAAACGCCAACCAAGACTGATCTTTAAATTTTACAGTTTTGCTTTATATACCTGGTGGATTTGTAATAACCCTGTGCAAAAAATATACTTTTTACCTACGTTTTTTATACCTGATACATTATCTGTAAAGGACCGTGTGCAAAAAATTAGGGGGCCGTGTGCACCTTTGACCTACTTTTTTATACCTGTTGCATCACCTGTAAGGGGGGCCGTGTGCAACAAATATACGTTTTACCTACGTTTTATACGAGGGTTGGGGTATAAAATGAGAATAAAAAGTAAAATTAATTTTTTTACTGTGACAGGACATAGATGCGATGAAAGAAAAAAAAAGTATGTATTCAATACAGAATGAAATACCCGGAAATTTCACACAGGTTAAGAAAATCAGTGACTTTTAATACCAAAACCTCAAAAATCAAAAATCTACGAATTACTAGCCCCCCACCGAAGACCAGAGAGGTCCTCCCCCTGGATGCAATGAATATCAGATCGAAATACAATTTCGGAGGAGAATTTTACAGTTAGAAAGCTTTTGTTAGTTTTTTAAGAAATAAAATAAAATCATGTAAATATCACGTCAGTGGTTTTTTATGATGTCATCTTGAATTCTTTTGAGACGCGCAGTCTGTGTATGGTTTTTGATCAAACGTAAAAAAAAATCTTAAGTAGATCATGATCCATCAAGTAAATACGAATGATTTTCAAAGCAATACGAATCTTTTTATGTAAAATTTTCTTTCATAAAACATTGGGTTACTTAAAAAATCAGGGGATGTGTATGTCATACCTTGTTAACACCCGATGACACTACAGTGTTCGATTTTGGTAAAAAAAACAAACGATCATGACTTCTAAAGGATCTAAAAAGTAGATACGAATTGTTTTTAACCTCATGACATTTTATTTTTTCTTAAAATATCAGTCAGAAAAAGGCTAGATTCCAAGAATCCTTATGTATCTCTTAGTATGATTTTCTGAAAATGCGTGACCTCTGACCCCCCCCCCCATTGTGTTTATAGGTAAACCTATTTGAGCTTGTTTTTTACCCTGATCATGATTCTTTTGAAATAAAAACTATATCGGCACTCTTTCCTAAGTCCCTTCTCCCGAACCCACATGAGTTTTCCTGATCTCACCCTCTAAAAAGACTTAAAAGGTTTATTTTATACACTCGGGTCACTGGATTTCGCCTCGTCGCTTCGAGGTTTTTCACTGTTTTCTCCACAACGGATGCATGTCATGTATCAATTCTAGTATGAAAAGAAGCAGGAAACCTACCTTGTTTAGACCTGTATCATGCTGGAATCCTACTATGAATACATACTAAATAATCCATGAAAATGTACAAGTCCCAAAGTACAAATCACACACAATTTCAGTTCGCCATGAGATTTTCAGCTCTCGCCATCGAGGTGCTCTCTTTTCGGTCCGTCATTTGTGCATAAATACCGACGCTCGCCAGCAGTCGGCGTCATTCTGTTAGTAGCGGCTTATAGATCTTTACCATACGCCGTCTCCACGGCCAGACTTTTACTTTCCTTCACATCCTCCAGTGTCTTCTCTTCCTCCAGTTCCTGACGCATCTGTTGGCCTTTCCTCTCATCTCCTGACGCATCTGTTGGCCTTTCCTCTCATCTCCTGACGCATCTGTTGGCCTTTCCTCTCATCTAAACGGTTGGTGTTTCTATCCTTGGTGTGGTGAATCCGATCGAAATCGAAGTCCCGAGATGACGATTTTATTCCCCCCGTTTTGGGTCCACCAGTGAGGACGAGGACATCGGCAGCCTTATTGAGTGCCTGCTAAGGGAGTAAACCCTTTGAGAAAAAAATCACTTTTAAACCAAACGGCTCTTTTAAGAGCCAACCAAATGTTTAGAAAAGATGCCAACTTATACAGAGGTAAATAAGAAACGTTTTGTGTCTAAGAAAAGATTACCTTTAAAAAATACAGTCAAAGAAACGTTGTGTCTAAGAAAAAAAGATTATCTTTTTTTTTCAAATACAGTCAAAGAAACGATTGTGTCTTAGAAAAGATTATCTTTAAAAATACAATGGTAATAAGAAACGAATGTTTCTAAGAAAAAAAAAGGAATACCTTCTTATACAGTCAAAAAAAAACGTTGTGTGTCTTAGAAAAGATTACCTTCTTATACAGTCGATAAAAGAAAAGATTACCCTTCTTATACAGTGGGTAAACAAGAAACATTGTGTGTGTGTCTCTCTCAAGTTAACACCAGGTCACTTTTTTTAAATTTTTATAATTTTTTTTTTTATTTTTTTAAAATTAACTTTAACTTTTTTAAAACTTTTTAAATTTTTTAAAATAATAAAACATGAATTTTTTATAATAATAACAATAATACATTTTTCTAAAATTTATTTTATACCAAACAATAATACACATACATACACTCAATGTGGATGAAGAATGTACACCTGTTTGTTATAAGTGTGTACAAATTGTTTTCAATATTTTTTTTTAAAAATATTCAGGTAAATCTACAATCTCTTGGAACTAATTCTCTGTTTCTAACTTCAGATTTAAGAACCCCATATTCTTCATAGTCACCTTGTCTATAAAAGGTTCTTTCCAATTCTGGGGTACTGTGAGACATATCAAAACAAGTTAACCCATGAATCTTTTTGTACATATATCTCTCATGACAGCTGTATTTCATTTGAATGAATCCTCTCACATGATGAAGTTTTCCAGTTTCTGGATGCCTTTCTTTTTGTAAGATCAAGTATTGATAATCACTTCCAATGATTTGATCTACATCTTCCTGTCTGCACCCAGTTAAATCAAATATCCAATTTTTGGCTACTCTAAATGTCTATCTTTAACTTAGCAATATAAAGATTACCTGTATTTTCTTTATGTTCGTTTTGATAATGAGTCTTAATATCTTCCAAGAGTTGAGTTTGAATTTCTTTCATTATTTGTGGACTCTTCTCCTCTGTGGGTTTAAAATCCTCTGTCTTTATCAATCTTTTTTCTGACATCTCTATTTTCTTATCATCTGTAAACTTGGCTTCTTCTCTAGTCAAGGGTCTTACAGGGTAATCCAGGTTACCCTCACCCTCTATGGGTAATAAATGGTTATATTCCTCATTGACTTCTTCTGCAATCAAGGGTCTTTCTATGTAATCTCTCCCATCATTAGGATCACTCTTTTCTGGACACAATTGGTTATATTCTTCTTGAGAAATGATCTCAATAGTCCCATCTTTTTTTTATTTTAACTGGTATACCTCTATCAACATCTTTCTCTGAAAGAACTCTCTCTCCAAACTGAATTTTACTCTTTTGCTTCCTAAAGGTGTTACCCATGGTTGAGACAACAACAGTACTGAGTGTTTTTAATTTCACACCTTGAATTTATACTTTTCTGTGAAACTATCATGGGAAAAAAAACCAAATATTTAGAAGAATGTAAGAGTGATTTTTGAAATATTTGTGATATGTATGTATATTTTGCATAAAATCCCATCCTAGTATTTTAATTTAAGTCCCAAACATGGTCATGACACAGTTTCTGATATTAAATAGATCTTTTTTTCTGTTGTAAAAAGAAAAAAAATTTCACTTCTCCAAGTATTTTTTTTCTTCAGAAAACATGTTTCTCAAACTCCATAACTCATTGAAAGCAATGAGGTAGATAACTATTACTTGTAGGTACAAACTCCTTTCATTTTAAAAAAATCCTGGTAGTTTTCTTTTTCTGGGCAAAGTTTAAATGTGATTTTAGTTAACATGCAACTTTGATTTGTATAAAAGTTAAAAAAAATCATATTTCATTTTAACAATACAGAAAGATGAGGGATACCATTGATCACTATACCTTTAAAATGTCATTTAAATCATTTACATTTGATTACATTTACATATCTTCCCATTCTATACTGAATACCCAACTCCTGTTTTGTTAATCATCTTTTTTATGGTTAAAGGGGGATAACCTACTTTTCAAAAAGGCTGTTTTGTTAACAGACAAAAAAATCAAATGGATTTATTCAGGTAAAAAAAAAATTCATGGAATTTTTTCTCTGTTTTCTTCTTTTTAATGTCATTTATCTTCTTACTTTTTTTTCTCAATTCTTGGTAATACTATAGAATAAAATCTGTATGAGTATGAACTCTCATCATATCCCAACTGTTTTTCCTGCAAGGTTTTTTCCACTTCATGTTTTGTTGTTGTTGTTGTTGTTGTTTTTGTTTTTTCTCATAAAAAAGACAAAGTTTAACATGAAAATCAAACATGCAACATTAAAAAATTTATATTATTTGGTAGAGTTAAAATAAATAATTTCCCTTCACTAATTAATGTCTCATCCCTCAAGCAAAAACAATATTAAACAATTAAAATGTTTTTAATGTGAGTATAGATGCATCAGCATTTTTTCAAATTTCCTGGAATGATAACTTTGTACAGCTTAAAACTTTAAAAGATCAGGGTTTTTTTCATCTATTCAATGGTAATATACATGAATATTTCTGGTATGTCTTTTTATTTTTTCAGAACTTTTAATTTATTAGAATACAAATAATCTGGACACTCACATACTTTAAAGTGATGTTTTAAAAAAAAAATTAAAAAAAATAAAAAAATAAATAAATAAAAAATGGATAACCACTGTCTATGCAGGAAAAAAATCTTCTCATTCTAAAAACTTCATAGATATTATATTAAACAGGCAATGATTTTTATGATTAGTCTTCAGATATAAGCTATGAACATGTAGTATGGATTACTTCTGTTTTGCATTGGTAGGTTTGTCTTTTTCTGTATCTATGACCTCCGGTTAGTGTTGCACAGGGTTGTACAAACAGTATCTTTTGCAGTTTCTGATGAGCAAAATTCTCTGATAGTTTTAAAACAAGTATGCATATCTTCCAATATCAAGTCTTCTCTCTGTGATATACATGTTATGATTTTTTAGTTTAAAATTTCAAAGGTCTAGAAAACATTCTGAAGAGATGTCACTGAGGTTTTCAATTATAAAACACCACTGGCTTCTTCTTGTCCTGGACAATATGTAGAATGCTATGTATATGTTTCCTTGACTTATGAACAGAATGTGCTATCTGGAAATAAAAAATGTTTTCTTTCAAACAATATTTAAATAAAAATTTCCAATGCTGAAAGGATGACTGCACAACATGAAAAAACCAATTCATTATCCGCTTCTATAAATTTACCTCTGATAAAATAAATTTCCCTCTGCTAAAATTCCTATATTTAACTTTCTCCAATTTAGCTTCTATACTCCAAAATGGGGTGGTCAGGTTCAATCTTGGTATGGCCAGCTATTAATCATCTGTTAATCATCTGTTTATACAGACCTAAAATTGAACAATAATATATTTGAATTGTAGTGTTAATTATTTTTTTTCATTGCTTGCAGAAAAAAAAAATAATAATAATAATCACCACTGTTAAAATATGATAATGTAAAGAACTGATATGAAAAGTTTGTCATACAGAATACCCTGTCAGTGTAGCAAAATCTATGTATTAAAGAAAGCAATTTCTACTAAAAACAGATTCTTTGCAAAACAAGTTAATACATCTTCATTTAACTTTGCTATCTTGAACATTAATCTTAAAGTCCTGGATATCTCAGTACATCTAGAATCAGTTTTTTTCTCTCCAAAAAATTAAATGCTACCTGTGATAACTCTTCATAAATAATCCATACCACAGAGCTGTGTTGTTTCTGTTCCTCAGTTAACCAAGCCTCAGTTATCCAAGTGAAATTCCCTTCTTCACCCTAGTCATAGTACTTAAAATGCACCATGTAAACTATACACCTCCTCCCTTGCAATTTTTCTCTCCTTCATTTACCAATTAAAATGTCTTCTTTCCTGATATGATAATAAAGTACAAGAAATGACTTGAAAATATTTCATTGACAAAAAGTCATCAAGTTAACTTTTGTCTTCTCTTATTGTCATAATTTTTTACTAAATAATATTTTTGTCAATGTTCAAATCTGTATCAGTATTTAAGTAATTACCAATGGTTATTTATTTCGCTGTATTCTAATTTAACATTTTTATCTATTAAAGACTGTTATTAACACCAATCAAAGTCTACATTCTCTTCACACATACAATATCGAAACCAAAAAAAAAAAAAAACCTGAACATGATGAACTTTTGAAATCCAAGGAATCCTAAAGTAAAGTTAGCAGATCCAATGTACATGCTGGACATGATTGGTTTGTGTTGCTGGGCATAACTCCCAAGAATAATGGAACTTCCACAGACATACTGTTGATACCTAAAATTTTAGAGAAATATAACTACCCTATTATCTTAACTGTCTTTTGGTATAGCATTCCTCCAAAGATATGAGTGTGTAACCTTCCTATGGAAGTACACTGCATAAGTGATTGTCCTGACCTGTTTGTGTTCTCACACTTTGGTTTCTCTCTATACACCTATGTAAAAGACATCTTTTTAGAATACATGGGTGGCCTTATTGATATTGAAAGTACCTTTTGTGAATGAAGATTCATGCCCCAGCCTCCAAAGTATATTTAAACAGGAGAGAAGGTCCACCGCAGTCCCCATGTACTCATAAGCAGATCTCGGGGGACAGTAGAAACACTCAAGTAGTTTGCTTTCCCCTGTGATATAATGTCAATATTTAATGGAAAATTCAGAAATTTATCAGTAATTGGAGTCAAAACTTGCTATCTTTATGGTATTGATTTCCATTATCAGATTTATTTTTATCCATTTTAAAATATAAACATTTAAATAATTCATAATTATCTTAATAATAATTAAATAAATTAAAATGATATCTCATTGAAACTTTTTAGATTCAAGTTTTGTTTTGTTTTTGTTTTTATCATAATTGATTCACTGTGTATTTCCAAAGGAAGACCAGCAGCCAGGCTTCACTTCATAGAGAATGGATTATAGATGGTTAGGAACAAAACATATCTTCCAGGTTGAGGACTGTATAGAAAATAAAACCCTTTTTTTTTGTTATTATGATAAAATGTTACATAAACATGTTTAAATGTAATGCAAAATAATATCTCTTATATATATGGATACCTATACTCTAATCAATTAAATGTCATTCGTAAAATGTATTTTTTAAGACAGATTTATTTACTATAGACTTTAAATGATGACATGAATAGCACGCCATACTTTAACCACATGTCAAAACATTATCTCAAATTACATAGAAATGGGTTATTTAGCATAGCTGACATTAAACATATAGGTGAGCGATAACATAATCACAATCATAAACAATGTGAAAAAACTTTAAACGACCTGCATGGTGGATTACAAGCCTTTTTCACTGGGGTAAAATCTTGCCGAGATTCGCCATGGCTGCCTAATTTACATAGAAAATTAAGTCGTACTTGAACACATTCACTCAACGTTGGAGAAGAGATTAGTAAGACTTCTGGGAATTCACCTTTTATTCTGCGTGAATATTTAAGATGAATAGAACGTGTTTAGTTTAAAAGGTATGGATATTTACTTTATTGGAATTTGGGAAAGTCTATATGTGTGGTTTTTATTGAAATATATCAGTTTACATTTAAAAAAAAAAATAAAACGCATTTTATTTCTTATGTTTTATTTTTTTTTTTTGAATGATTTACAGTGTTTGTGTAATCTTCATAATGATTATCTAAAATTACTGGTTTTAATACAGTCAAATATAATTTGTGATGATCAAAATTTCCA
Source organism: Saccostrea cuccullata (assembly GCF_032062105.1). Classification (NCBI taxonomy): domain Eukaryota; kingdom Metazoa; phylum Mollusca; class Bivalvia; order Ostreida; family Ostreidae; genus Saccostrea; species Saccostrea cuccullata. The sequence continues at coordinate 34,963 of NW_026930949.1, forward strand.
AATTGCCTGACCTATACATATTTAAAGTTTCAATATCATACACTCTTGAATATCCATAAATATCAAAATATATTGATTAAGCATTTTCAATTAACCATACACTTGTTAACATAAGGAAATGCTCTTACCATAAGTTAAACTCATGGAATTCTTCATGCAATTTTGAAGAATCTCTGTTATAAGGGATGGTAAAGACAAAAGACATATACATTTCCAAGTAGTAATAATTTTTTAAAACTATATATCGACACTAAATTGAGGAACATTTGAAGAACCCATTTCCTTTATAACTCATGAAATTTCATGTAGATAGTGGGTAAATAATCTTTATGAAAAAAAAGGATGGTGTAAAGTTAGCCTCACCCAACACCCAAGGGAGAAGGGAAGGGGGTTGAACTCTTTTTTTTTTGTCCAGGAAACATGAATTTTAAAGTTAAAAAAAATTATAAAATTGAATTAAATTGATGAAATTATTTTTTCTAAATGTTTCTTTTTTAATTTAACATTTAAATTTTTCCTTTTCATTACCAGACTCTCATAGGTGAACTGCATACAACTGAATGCATTTTTTATGGCAAATCATTAATAATGGGATAATATATAAACCTCAGCCATACATAAACAGGAGTGAAACTGAAAGCCATGCAGGTTTGCATTCTTAATCTTATATTTGTTTACTATATGTTTGACTTGTACCACATGTGGTTTTTTTGTCCAATTGAATAAATAAAAAAAAAATAATAATAGGCTATCTTCTGTAACCACTAGCACAATCTCAATAAAAACAGCACCTTTTAGAAAAACTTATGGCTTTTTCCTGTTTTATGTAAGACAGACTTATTTTCTTTGAACTGTGTTCATTTGAAATTGAATCATTTTGACCTTATACCTTAAAATTGAAGAAGTAAAAAAAAATTATACCTGTTTAAATTGATGACCATGTTCAGTGAGATACTTTAGCAACAAAAATAAAGGACCTGTGACCCTTCTATTTATAACAACACTTTTTTTAAATTCAAAAATTTATTCAATGATTTACACTTCTATTTCTTCTTCTTTGTCTTCGTCTTCTGATGATCGGTCCTCAATCAGTCGCGTCAACACCCCAGGTCCTTTGTTTTCCATCGAGTCTTTAATCTGGGAAAAGGGGATGCGACAATACACGTACTCTGTAGGACAATAATGAGGTGGAAACGTTAGTCCTTTTTTCTCCATCTTGATATAATATTTCAGACAATCTCCAATGTCCGAGTACCATGAACTTTCATTCCGAATGGTGTTGATGGGTGTCAGAAGATTCCTTTGAGTGCAATTAACCCATTTGAGTTGCTGATAATGTTGGTTGATTTTTACCCTCACTTTAGATCCTGTTAGAGGTGGGATTTTCATTCTTTTTTCCAACCACACATTGTCCAGGTAATAGCCTGGATGATTTTCATAGAAATCCATGATGGCTCCTATTTTAGTTTTCATCCACCCTCCTTGCATGTACATACACTGACTAATGGGACTCTCACAATATTAACGATACTGCATCTTTGGGAAACAAAAAACACGTCTGACTTGTTCCGTGTCCTTTTTCAGAAAGAGAGAGAGAGTTTTTGTCATCTCCCTCGGGAGATGACACATTAAGATTGTATGCCGGAAGTAAAGGTTTAAATACTTAAGCTACGTGGGTAGGAATCATCTTTGGACTGTTCTTTCTTATGTTAAAATACTTGTCAGCTTAGTTTTCTGTTTGCTGAATTATAAGTCATTCGGGAACTTCAGGTATAATAATCCATATATTCATTGCATTAAAATATTTCCCTTTCTGTTTTATTTCTTTGACTTTATTGATACCAAAGAGATGACATTTCAGGCTTTCTGGAAAGCCAAACTTGTTAATATATACCTCTTGAATAAAGCTCCGCTTTATATATACCTTTACTGTAAGGGCCGTGTGCAAAACATATACGATAGGCCTACGTTTTTTTATGCTGACTACACAGGTAAATACTTGCGCCGTGTGCAGAACATATACGATAGACCTACGTTTTTTATGTACACAGGTAAATACTTGGCAGCGATTCAAATCCGTGATTGTGACGTCATCCTTACAAACCTAATGTATAGAGAGAGCGCTTAGTTGTGTGTATATAGGGAAATAACTAACAACACTAGAATTTTTGGGTTTTTCTTTTATTTTTATTCATATCAATAACAACAAGAACAAGAACATCATAATAATAAACATTCAAAACTTTTCTTCAGTTCTTTTTGTATGGGGAAGGATCTCCTCATGTACAAATAGTGTGTATCACAACCACAGTCCATGATATTGTATCCTTTTAGGGTCACTTTCTTACCATAATCTTTAATACAATCACCGGATTTTTCTATCCATTTCCCTTGAAACAAAGTGCTTTCGGGTCCTTCTCTTTGGTGAGGCAAGACATATTTGATTTTCCATTTGAATTCCCGATACTTGGGATGTCTGGGTCCTGCTAAGAGCAGGATGCTGTCCCCTATGGGATCAGGTATTTTTATTCTCTTATACAGGTAGATTTCATGGAGACCTGTTTGTCCTGGATTCTTATCAAAGAAATCTTGAATACATTCCTCTTTGTTTTTCATCCATTCTCCCTTTAAAGTAGTACCTTCTGGTTCTACTATTTTCCAAAGATACTCTGAGCTTAAAAATTCCATGATGTGCTCTGTCCCTCACTCAGATCAGAAATGATCTCTAGGATTTGTAGGTCTCCTTTTTATATAGACTCTCAGGTGTAATTATTTTTTAACTTGCAGAGGAAAAAACCAATAGAGAATTTTTAATTAGGAATAATTCAAAACTCTCATTCTTTATCACTGAGTGTGGTAAAAAAAAAAATAAATCTAGGTCTGAGGAGCTTGCTTAACAATAGAAAACACCAAATTTGGGTTCTGTCCTTTTATTTATAGTGAACACAGAAATCTTTTTCATTTTTTTTTGAAAATAAGAATGTCTTTTTTATAGAGAAGGAAAAACAACAAATAAAAACAATTCAATTTTTTTTTAATTCAAAAAAAGTCAAACATATCAACATATCAATAACCATAAGGTAAAGTGTTATAATTCTCTACAATTTGTCTCTTGTCATATACAATTCTATACTTTTTCTCTGAAGGTTTGTTCACGACCTCATGATCACGGGTCCTCTGGATTTTGCTGTGATAAGGGACTGTCACTTCCTCTATTTCTCCCTTAAGCATTTTTTCTAAAGTGTCTGGGCACACGATCTGGGAGGTTCGATGGTTGAGAGTGATTCCTTTGCATTTAAGGGTCTCGGTTCCTTTGTCCGTGCGGAAACCATAATTTTTATGACCTGCCGACATGAATTTGGTAATGTGATCCCCGTCTAATTCGTCGGTCCATTCTTCTAAACTATGGCCCAAGGTAGGATTAAAAGCTCCTTCCATATGTTGGTAAATGATACTGTCCGTATCGAAATAAAGGCCCCGTTCTTCTAAAGGTTGTAAAGTCTCGTAGAGGGGCGGTGGTAAAACAAGCCAGGACCACGTTTCCAAAGGGACATTCTTCGACGAATTCTTGTTTGTCTTGATAATTCACTAGAATCTTGTCTTCATTGGAATCTTCTTTATTGACTAAGAGTTGCATACCCTTGATGTCGAGAGTCGAATTTTGTAAGAGTTGGTGTAATTCCTCTACTTCGTCCAAGTATCTGATTTTGGGTAATAACAAGCGTTGAGCAAATTTTCCCCACAGACAATTTAAAAAGAGTTTAGCAATGGTTCTTCTCACTGGATTCTTCTGGATACTGATCCAATCCATTAGGAATCCTTCTTTCTCTAAGATTTGTCGAATGTAATCTTGTTCTTGTTCTGAGGTCTTACAGTCGGGGGGAAATCCGGACGCTTCCTGTTTGATCTTGAGGAAGGTATTGATATAGTCTTTAAATAACTCTTGACTGCTTTCTTTAAAATGCCACACTTCGTAAATTCGCTCTAAGGTATAGCCCATGTCCAGGGCTTTATGTAATTCGCTCGTCACCCAAGTACCCGTGAGACTACGTTCCCGGTCGGTGTGTGGACATGGATCTTGAGAAGTAGAGTCTTGTTGTTGGGCACACGTGCGACATAAGGGAAATAATAACTTGCCTCCCGTCCGATAAGGTAATACGGGGTGAAAGAGGCCTCGGGGTGGTAAGACCCGACAGTGAATGAGACCGAAATAACTTCTCACGTCCTGGAACTCGTCTGTGATGATCTCGGGATGCCCTAGGGGAAATGGTCTGTGTTTCAACACGTAAGGATATAAGGAACAGACGTCCACGTATGTCATGTCCCCTTCTTCACAATATAATTTAGTGGCATTGGTTCGGCCTCCGTACAGGGCTTCTCGAGGTATCAAAGGATCGGGAATGTCCAGATCTCGTACAAATTGGTGTAAACTCTCATCTTGTTGCACTTGCTGATCGAAATCGAGCTCGCAGATACTACACACGGTGTACCCCATGTCCTCTAAATCCGCAGTCCTTCTGAGAGTTTTCTCATGTAATTGTTGGTAAGTAAATTGGGTCCGGTGAGGATGAGTTTCCGTCTGTAAACTGGGATAGCAAGTGGGACATCCGTGCCAATAACACCCGTAAAATTCGTAGACGGTGCGAGTTCCTGGTATCCGTCGATGGTATAATTTCCGATCGGGACTTCGCCTCCGTTTCTGGCATGTCGTATGTGACATCCACTCTGATGACTCATCCAGGTGAGCCACCGACAGGCTTTGGCCGAATATTGTCGTGCCGGTTCATACCCGAGGTTCGGAATGATGGCAATGGTGTCTTTAGGCATGAAATTTCGACGGTAGGCTAAATTAGCAGCACTGGGAAACGTGATGGATTCCTGGAAAGGGTCCACGTTGAACAATCTCTTGAGGGTGCTTCTAAACTGTGCACAGCATCGTCGTAAAATGTCGACGTCCGAGATACAATACCCTACAAACTCTTTCTGGAAATCAAACAATTTTCCCCTCTGTTGTTCGTACCATTGGAAAAAAGCCTGTCGTCCACTGGTAGACATTTCGTCCGGTTTGTAGAAAGCTGCCGGTGGATAAGGTCCCACGTAATTCTGGTTCTGTTCCGTATTAAAAAAGTGAGGGAAATAACCTTTCTTCAATTCGTTGAATCCGAAAGCGGAGGGCATCTGGGCCAAAGGAAACGGTAAGAAACTATACGAGTCGATGAATTTCAGTCCACATATTTCCATGTACAAGATCTTACTGCCGTTCATGATCACGTTAGGTTTCAGGCAAGAGGAATGCACTATGTAATTCAAAATGAATTGTCCGTCGTATCCTTTGAAGTTATGGGCGATGACGATGGCCTCGTCGTGTACTAAAGTGGAATTCTTAGTACCTGTAGTGGGTTGTAATAACCAGTCCATGAACTTCTTTAAGGTGTCTGGTCCTTGAAATAGGTGCTGACGGGGTCCCATGTGTTGACAATGAGGACAGGGTTGGTCTATGTCTAAGTCATCGCAATGTTGACAGACGCGATGTGCCACACACAGATTAGGGACGTGAATGCCCGTTTCCTGAGTGCATTCGAAATCGAAATAAATGTAAAACTTTAAGGTGTCTTTCCCCTTCTTCTTCTTCTGGGGCTTCAGTTGTACGTAGCACCGATGATCGGGATCGACGATTTTCTTACAGATCTTACACTGTTTCTGTCCTCCGCATTTGTGATGAGGAAATAAATTCTTAGGTATCCAGGAATGACACTTCTCGCATAGCCCCATTAAATTGCAGACAGTAGTGGTGGTTTTCTTACTATGAGGTTTTAAATGATTTTCGTAGCAGGTCCTGTTCTTAAACATTCCTTGGCATTCCCGACATCGAATCTTGATCCCTTCATCGGGACATTCAGGGTGTTGTGCTAAACAATATTTACACCGATGAGGACACTTGGTTCGATGGTCTGTGAAATGACTGTACCCCACGTCGCAATGATCACAGTAATAGGGGTTCCCCGTTACTCCCGGCATGGATATGATGGCATCGTAATGATGGTTGTCTAACAAAATGTTCAAATAAGTTCCATTTCCAGAACCTTTGTAAATAGGTTCTAAACAGAGTTTAGTCGAAGTAGATTTGAACTGAAATATTTTCAGTCGATACTGAGGAGTTAATACCTGTTGTAATTTCGTCCACTCTGGGGCTCCACAAGCTTGATTGATATCACGCCCGGCTTGTTCCATGAGGGCTTTGGCTTCTCGTTTCTGGTCTAAGTATTTATCGCCTTTCCGCATACGTGACCATCGTTTTTCCCATTCCGGGTCTGGATGTTCCGGTTTTTGACTGTGTAATCGAGTGACGACGATGGCTCTAGCCAAACAAAATTTATCATGGGGATTGACGATCCGAACGATGGATTGTTTATTGTTCTTGAAAGTTTCTTTATCCACTTGTAGATGTTTGGTTCTGTTTCCACCACTCCCCTGGGGATTCTCGATATGAAGCAGTCCGAATTCCATGGAGCCGTCGCCCAGTTTGAACTCCTTTTTGGATTGTTGCACGGCTTCTATTTTATTTAAAATGACGTCTTCGTTAAAATCTTTACATTGCGTAAACTCGTACCAAATGTCTGATTTCAGAGAATGGTGACTTATGTTCAGGCGGAGGTAATCGTTAGGATTACACTGCATTTCAGATTTGAAGTTTTGTAACATGTTTCTGAATAATCGCCGAAGGAAAGCTGTGTTTTCTTCTTCTTCTGGAAATTCATCGAAATGGACGATATATTTATTTTCATGCGCTTTAAATTTTGGAGAGCTCTTTTCTTTAGCTAGTCTCATCTGATAATACTCAGAAATCGGTTTAGGTGGTAAATCTATTTCTCTCTCGGTTCTTTTTCGTTTCAATATTCGTTGAGCCTGTAACTGTTTTTCTCTAGTAGAATCCATGTCTATCAGCTGATGGCTCTGAGGGTAAAATGAACCCAAAGTGAAAGAAAAACCGTATTTATATACAGTGGATGACGTCACAATGCATAGGTAAGTTTTATCGTACTTTTTGCACACGGCACTTTATAGATGATGCAACAGGTATATAAGGAAAAGGTAGGTAAAAGGTATATTTCTTTTGCACACGACCCTAATTTTTTGCACACGGCACTTTATAGGTGATGCAACAGGTATATAAGAAAACGCAGGTAAAACGTATATTTTTGCACACGGCCCTAAAGCCATCCAGAATTTTTATGAGCGCAACAGAAATTATTTAAAATGGCCACCGAATTTAAATACAAAAAATTTTGGTGAGTAAAAAGATAATTTGGGTCCTAAAGATTATGACACCAGAGAGGAAAAATCCTTTTAAGGAAAAAAAAACTATTGGAGTTATCAAAAATACCAATTGGTGATCCTGACTGAACCTTATATGGGGGGCCTGGAAAATTTCACTTGTGGATTGTTTTCATCAATTGGAAGAAAAGAGGTTAGGGAAGAAAAGAGCCTTCAAGGACTTTTTACGATGGCCTAATAAAGTGTATGTATATTGTGCTCCCTTTGTCCCTGAAGAAAAATAATCTCAAGAAAAAGGAGAGGGAAACCAAAGGGATGGATCCATCCTTCATATCGGTAAAAGACATAGAAAAAACTAAAGAAAAAAACCTAGGAAACCAAAAAAAATAACCAGTGATAAGGCACAGGAGAAGAAAAAGAAAATGTAAATGTATTTTTTTTATTCTGAATAAAAATTCCCTTGTTTTTGTGTATTAGTGTTCTTTGTTTTCAGAAAATCCAGGTTTGTTATTGTTTTGAGGAAATCCAGTTTGAACTGGTTAGGCTGACTGTCTAAGACTGTGAAGCGTGACGTCATAATGACATTCTTGAAACGCTGCCAAAAACGTAGTAGCAGCGTTGTGAATCGTAGTAGCAGCGTATATGTATAATGTAAACACAGTGTAAACACCCCCGTATTTAGGGGCTTTTGTAATGAATTGACCAGGCTATCCCACAGACCCCCAATCTGTACTCTCTTGACCAGGCTATCCCCCAAGGGGCTGTACTCAGTTGACCCGGCTATCCCCCCAGCCCCCAAAAGTGCACTTAGTTGACCCGGCCAACCAGACGGCTTATACTACTAACGGCCTATGCCAAGGGGAAATAATTATGACCCCTGGGGGTAGGGCGGGGCCATAATGGCTGATCAAAGTTTTAAATAGGTATATATATAGGACATTTTTTTAAAATCTTATTTTCCAGAACCACTGGACCAGGAAAGATGAAACTCATGTGGAATCATCCTCAGGTTATGTAGATTCAAGTTTGTTCAAATCATGACCCCATGGGGGAAGGGTTTGGGCCATAATTGCTGATCAAAGTTTTTCATAGGAATATAAAGGAAAAATCATTAGAAAATTTTTCCCCAAAACCACTGGGCCAGGAAAGGTGAAACTAACGGGTGGAGCATTCTCAGTTAGTGTAGATTCAAATTTGTTCAAGCATACCCCCCGAGGATAGGGCGGGGCCACAATGGCTGATCAAAGTTAAATATGTTTTTGTTTTTGAACTAGCCCATGTGCTCAGGTGAGCGATGGGGCCCATTGGCCTCTTGTATTTTATTGATGTAGTAATAAAAAGGGTCAATGAGGCACCCTTAGAAGAGATGAGGGAGGGCTTGAGAACCAAGAAATTAGTTTTAATGGCCTTAAGCGTTATTACTGTTGTATATGCATTGCATGGAGTGAAAAAGAGAACAAATAATTTCTTCACTCTGGAAACAAGACGCCCTTATTTCCTCCGAGATAGATTTTTTTTCGAATTTTCAAAAAATGGGCATCATGACCCTTCCTGACAAATATAATTATGTTTCTGTCTCTAAACATATATATAGCTGTTGTCGCAAACACTCTGCAAAATCAATGGGTAGAATTATTCTGTTCATGTGCTGTCCATGGGAACGCTCCGGAGCTATGATAGAAAAAAGGCAAGAAAGATTGCCCAGTTGTTCTATATTTCTTTGAACATTTAGCCAGCATATATATACAAGTTTGACTAATTTTAGTGAAATTTTCTTTAAAGATATAAGATATAATTTAAGCTTCAACAAACACTCCTAAGGCATTTTGGACCTGTGTTCTAAGCATGGGTTAATTGGGGTGTATTGGGTTTCTATAGTTGTTTTGTGTGATTGGGGCACTAGAGACAACAGATAACAGAAATATTCAATGGTTTTCAATACCGTAATCATGGGAATGGCGGACATGTCTAGGTGGTGAAAAACATCAATTTTAGAAAAATACGCATAGAATTGCTGCCAACAAAACAAATAGTTGTACCCATGACGTTCAACTACATGTATCTGTACATATACAATAAATGTCGTGTTATTGTTTTATTAGACCTGCAGCTGTGCAGTCCTGCAAGTGTATTATGCACATTGCTGCTGCAAGACATTGCAAGAGACAACCAAATTGAATGCATTTCAAGACAGCTTAGCAACAGAAGGTGCCATGGGTCATGTTTTATGAAAAAGCAAGAAGTATTTATTAAGATATTGAGAATTTTATCTTATACGAGTTTCACTTGGTTGAACACAAAAGCAAACCCTTAAGCAACGGAGGGATGTAATATGTATATTTCAAAGCAACGACATTATAAACTTAATGTTCTTATGCCAATTTTTAATACTATTTTTATATGTAATGATA
>NW_026930950.1:0-46667 GCF_032062105.1 Saccostrea cuccullata
AGTTCAGTCATTCAACCTTCAGTCGTTCACATATAAATACTCATGCTTTGATTGATGAGCATACAAAGATATGCTTAAAACACCCTGTCCAAACCAGAAAGCATGATAAAGAAACATTTTATAAAAGTATGTAATACTTTTTCTAAAATGCTTTCAATTATCAAGGCTAGGATTTCCACAAAGTGTTTGTAATAGACATGAAAATAATTAATTTCACATTGTACCCATCTTTTCTCTAACACTCTGTTTCATGTATTTGCTTACCTGAATGAATTAAAAGGTCGACCTTACCCCCAAAGTAAAGCGCTTCACATTCACCTTCTAACAGAATATAGTTTGTTTCATGTATACAAAAACTGTTAATTTTGAAAATGAACTTTTCAGCATGGATAACATAGTTGCTTCTTTCAATGCATGATTTTTTCTATTTCAGTGAAAAGAAATGTTTTAAAACTTACAGATTAGAAAGAATGGATTGTTTTTTTCTTTAATTTTCATTTAAGAAAGATACATTTTTGTTAAGTACCCTCCCAACACAGAATAGATTTTTTTTTTAAATGAACAATTGAAAACATGATAAAAGCAATTATAAGAAAGATGACCTTTTACTAAATTGAGGATGCTAGAACATTTTCAATGTGATTTTACTTAGTATGAGTATGAAGTTTAATGAAACAAAATGAACAATGCAACAAACCACACAATGCTGGCTAACAAAGTACACTGTACAAATGTTGCTTTCCAGACTTTGCATCAAGCAGTTTCATTTTAAATACAAATCATACAGGTACTTTCATTTCACCCTGTTCTTTTATCTCTGAATTCATACTACGAATACATGTAAACATGTATGCCTATAGTAATTTTGACAATAAGTGGCGATAAATCTAATTTTACTTTTTTGATAAGTTTTCTGTGTTGGGATGGTGAACAAAAACAATTTCTGAAGAGTTGTTTAAATAAAGTTTGTTGCAACTTTGTTTTCCATCAATCAGAAAGAGTAAAAATGTCTTTTTAGCTTGAGTATTAATTACTCAAACTTTATTATTTATTAAGAGAAAATAACATTTAATCAATTATACATTAAGTTGATAAAGTAAAACACTCTTATATCTAAACATATTAATTCTGAATATTTTTCACCTCTGAAAAGTTATTCATTATTCTCAATCTGTAATATAATACTGCTTACATACTTGTGACTGGTGTTGCTTTCTGTCTAATGTTAATTTAAGGTAACAGGAAAATATTCAATTCAGTCTACTTGAGAGTGTCATTTCACATTTTTCCCCCTTTTTCTTGGCTCTTTTTTGAAAAACAAGCTAAAAGGATTTAACAACATAATTTTTTTTATCCAAATCAGTCTTCACCAAATTGAATTTTATTTTTATTCTCATTTCCTTATTTATTTAGAATTTTTCTAAGAATGTTTTAATAGGTAAATAACAATCAGTAAATGCTTTCACAATCAGAAACCTCTATTAAAATGTACATGTTCCATATGTAACCATCATACTGTTGTTTACCGATTTTTAGTTGAAAATTAAAATATGTCCACATCTATGCTTATTTTAGTTTTTCAAATAAAAATCAGTAAACGACAATGATACCAACTGTTCTACACTATTTATTCGACATGTAAGTCTTACCAATTGATTCATCTGCACATTTTAATGGAGAAATATAAAATGTTGGACACATTCAAATGACTTTTAAAAAGTCATATGCAATATGCTATTGCCATGAAGTTAACAAATGGTTACATATACTATCTGATATACATTCTTTTCTTTATCCAATACAGATTTTTTTGGTTTTATTTTGTTTTGAAAAAAGAGCCCTTCATGATGATATAAAAAAAAAAAAATAAGTTCAACTTTTAATCATCAATTTTTATCATCGTTAACATTTTCAAATCTAATTTTAAAACTCAAAAATTGCTAATATACCTCTCAAATAGACTTGGGAACAGAAAATATAACATAAATGCTTAGGAGATGGGGTTTTAGCTACCTGGCTGTCCAAACCAATGGTGAATAACATCAGAAAAAACAGGACTGCCCACATAGGTGAAATAGGGAGGTTAGCAACAGCTTCTGGATAGGCAACAAACGTTAAACCAGGTCCTATGGATACAAAATAATTTACAATTTTAGCTGAACATTGATGCCTTGATCTAAATCTTATTCTATAATATATCTGATATTGACTAATATATATGTATTTTAAGCCATTACGTTTTCTTCTCCCTCCAGCAAATTACAAATCATTTAAACAGTGTGAAAATGAAAGATTTGTTATATGTAAATCAAATTTGGAGAAAATTAAACATTAATTTAACAGATATGGCATTTGTTTTTATTTCTATCTGCGTGATCCATGTAAGAGTTTGGTATGTTTATTTAGATAATTATTTAATGCAAGTACCTTGACTAACGACTTTCTCAACTGTCGTATTGGCGGACTCTGCCATGAATCCCAAAATGGAAAAAATCACAAAACCTGCGAATATGCTGGTGCCGCAGTTTATTATAGGTACCAACATTGCATCCCTAAAAATAAAAATAGATGAGTTGACATACATGATTTTGAACACTCGCGATGAAATTTTACGCACTTAAAATACATTTGCCAAGGCTAATCATGGTCTACTGACTGACTTTACTAACCTTGATATTGGAAAACAAAACTAATATGAAACTTTTTCCGCAAGTTTTTTTTTTTAATTCATACATAATTAACTGTGTTGCATGTTGAAAATAAACCACTACACGAATGTTAAATTTTTTTTAATACTTCGTTTTCGAAACAGGGATTTTTTTAAAAATATTTTGTTGATGATCTTACCTGTAGATATTATTGCTAAATCTGTTATAACTGGCCATAGTAATGATTCCTCCCCATGCCATGCCCACTGAGTAGAATATCTGTAATGCTGCATCTCCCCACACCTAATATACATCAAAATCAAATATATAATCAATAATGTTTAGGCATAATTATGTGTACTGTAAAATTGAAAAAAAAATGAATGATATTGAAGTGCTTCATAGAAAATTTCCAATAAACCTCTAAACCCTTTTTTTTCAAAAAAAACTTGTCAACTTTATTTATTCATACCATTACAATTAAAACTTTAATATAGAGCTACCGAGTTGTGTTCACAAAATTTCTCTAAAGATAAGCTTTTCTGAGGAATTTCGTTGTGATAACTTTCTGATGTGCACATGGCTTCACATGGTGCTTAAATGTATTTTGTTTGGCAAAAAAAGCAGAATTCAACTTTGCCAGTCATAATTCTTTCTGTCGAGACGTTGCTTTACCTCTAGCAAGAATGAAAGGATAACATAAAGCATATCTCGTATCTGTAATTTGGCAAGATACAGAAGTATCACTTAGTTAATGGTTATAAAACAGATAGTTGACATCCTTTGATATTTTTTGAACCAACATTGTGTAAACTTGTCTCGTTTGTTTGAAAATTATCAGCTAATTTACTTTTGAAATTTCTGCACTTCTCGACTTGTTTTGAAGATCCCACTTTGTATTTAGAATATATTTTACATTAAAGTTTTGCAATTTAAAAAATCAAAACTATCTAAAATAAAAATAGATTTTTAAAAGAATCCCACACTAAATTTTATATATCACTTTTTTTTTAATAATACCCTTTTTAAAAAAGCGCGAAAATGTATTTATCCAAATACAAAATAGATCCCTTCACGCAATAATGCTTTCTAATAAGTTTGGACGTAACTGGAGCGGTTATGATGAAGACAAAAACATGAAACTTTAATTTAAACAAACACTTGTCAAACACAGACTATGTACAATTCATACATATATTGTTATAAATATAGATGTACAGATCAGGAAAGCTAAATCGAGCCTCTTGTTCAAGTTAGCTAATTATATCTATTTGTGCCTGATTTAGGGAAATCATTGCTATTGCGAAATATCGATTGAGAATATTCTGGGTTCACGTTCAAAATAGTTTTTTGTCGCGGGAAGTAAATACACTCCTCTATCGTATATTTTGTTCTAAATTTAAACTTATCATTTAAATTCAATATCTGTGTCATGGTATGAACAAAAGAAGTTTTCCACTGTTTTGAAACCTTATACCATCTGTTAACCGCTGCCAAAGCAAACAACTTTTTTTAAAAAGAAAATCAAATTCTCAATCGATTGCAAGCCATTTGCTCCGATCTTCCCGCAAGATACATGCTGCGAAAGACTCGCGAAACATCCATAACATTTGTAAACGCTCCTTTAAAGTACATTGTAATTTTAAGAAGCCTTGAACAAGCTTTCTGTATTGGGAACTATTTTTTTCCCCAATTATTCTGTGTCTGGTGTATTTACCTGGTAGTCTGTCAACCTCTCCCATTTCGGTAAAATGTAGAATTTAATGCCGTTCAAAGCACCAGGTAGGGTTACCCCTCTGATTAGTAATACGAGTAAGACTAGATAAGGAAAAGGGGCTGCAAAATGCATCACCTGAAACAAAGAAAAATCTTAATTCAATATGTACAAGTATCTAATGATAATAAACAATTAAAAGAATCTTAATACAATACGTGTCTAATGCTACGGAAAAGGTTAACTTTAAAAGTTCTTAAGTAAAAGTATCAAGTAATGGTTTATTAACAATCAACAAAATCATTTATATGTTTACAAGAAGTTTATGATGAAGTACTTTTGTTACTTCAAGATTTTCTTCTCCGTGTAGATTTTTAAAAAGTTGAACAATACAAAAAAGATCACTGTAAATTAATCGGGGTAATGCACATTTTATTTCATTATTTCATTTCAAATTTAATGAATCGTTTTGCATTTGTTCCATCATGGAAAATGTATGCTCAATTCTGATGATTCGGTTTTTCGAGGAACTATCGGAGAGACAAATATAGTATGTTCACCACCTGTTCGAATGAGTCACTAGGATCATTATTATATTCGAGTGCTGTGGATGTTTCAATCAATACTGATCTTAGCAAATTATGAAATAAGGCTATATTTTGATCCATTCAAGTTAAATGCTGTAACATGATGATAACGAAATGGTTGTCTTTTTTAGTTTAAGTTGAAGGTACCGGTAAGTTTTAGTATGTCAACCTAAAATCAATCCACATTGTGATGACCAAGATTTTTTCGGTTTTAAAGAGGCCAAAACTTAAAATTTCAGCTCCTAACATTATCTAAGGATAGTGGATAGGTTGCTTTTATTATTAACCTGAAGACCTGTTTTAATACTTCTAGCTATTTTATATGGCCGTCCTATTTATTATGCGTGTACCTTTGTTTTTAATCACACCTGATTCGGTTGTGGTACAAGTTCCACGTACCTTTCCTAAAACCTTGACCCCTTTAAATAAGCACAGGAACACGGTGACCCACGCCAAAGTCAAGCAGATCAACAGCTGCCAACGAATGGTACCCGGGTCGTTTATTCCTTCAGTTATTTCTAGAACGTGTCGTCTGCAAAGAGAAAATTTTTGAAAATAATTAAACTCAAAATGATTTTTACGTCTTCAAGAAAAAAAATTATTTGCCCAAGTTATGAATTCATAGACTTTGTAAGCATATACAAAATGCTTACAATCAAAATGAAAAGAGATTTAACATAGAATTTGTTCAACATAAATTATTCCCACAAAGAATGAATTTATGACTACTCACGTCCAGAACTCCTCGCTCGCTGACATCTTTTTGCTTGCAAGAGCCGTTGCGTTCGCCGTAGCGTTTGCCGTAACGTTCTCCATTGCGGCCATCGTCCCATTAAACAAAGTACTGGCGTTATAGAAAGTAGAATTCCCAAGGGAGAAGACTGAAGCATTAGTCCGAGTTGGATTGTGAACATTTCCTATTCCAACAACGCAGTTTTCCGTATTCCAGTCATTATCACATGTACTCCAAGGCAAAACAGCCGAAAGGACATGTACAGAAAATACAACGTCCAGGCCACAATCACATTATAGTATATACACACGATTGCAGACACCATTACCATCCCCACTCCAACACCTGAAAAAAGGAATGCATGTTTTTAAATTTTATAAAGAAAGAATGTTATATTTTTGTAGTCTAGAATTTTTATTGATAGATTGATTGATTGTATATTGTTTAACGTCCCTCTCGAGAATTTTTTAATCATATGGAGACGCCACCACTTGCCGGTGGAGAGCTGCAAATTTTGTCCTATACTCGGCACTAAGGGCCATTGAGCAAGGAGAGATCTTTTTCGTGCTAGCACCTACTGCGACACAGGACCTCGTTTATACGGTCTCATCTGAAGGACCGATCTCCACGTCCCATAGAGGGATTCGAACCCGCGAGGTAAGGATCAACTCTTTATTACGCGACTCTAGAGCAGACCCTCTATCCACTGCGCCACGTGGGCGAATCTAGTATTTTTAAGATCTAAATTAATGAAGCGTGGAGTTATTTCTTTTTCAGATAAAAAATTGTGTACATGTTAAAAATTGATTATGAAGTCTTTTTTATTTCTATATAATCTTAAAAATTATTGTGTATTTTTTGCTAAGCTTTGCAATGTTAATGCGTGGTGTATTACTATTTGAGTCTATCTCTTTGACAGATTTTTATTTTATTCATGAATAAATTCTGCAATGCATATTTTTGTATCTAGAAAACATGCGAGAAAGACCTCTTCATGAACTCTGTGGTTTTAAGGAAAGGGGTCAGTAAACTTTTTTTTCCTAAGGCCTATCAGTGGCCATTGCACGTCAAAGATTGCCTTATGCTAGTATCAATGTACAGGTTGCCTATTGTACTTGTAATAGTCCACCTAACCCATTCACAAGGTGAATACATTGTTGTTTTTTCGATACATGTCAGTTGCCAGTGCTTATCAGTTTAATTTGCACCAATTGCCCTATTCTTCCTATTGCACACACTGCAAATGAGAAAAAGAGTGGTAATTTTCCATGCTTATATTCGCTGACGCTTGCAAATTCTACACGTTGCATGCATGAATCGATTTTCATTTCATCGAAAAATGCAGGAGAAATTTCCTACACCTTTATTTATTGTCATACACTGATAACTGCGTGTAGTTTCCGGCTTTTAAAATACAACAGAATATCATTCTTTCCGGAAAACGTAGAAAAGCGGAAACTTTTATCAACAAATGAAAATTCAAGTATAGCAGTGCTGGAGTGTTTGTGAACAGTTATGTGTAAACAGACACGTAAAGTACAACATACGAATACAATGAATGAAGTAGCTTCGCCTTGGATATGATATACAGATATAGTCCTTGGCAAAGTAAAGTAACGAAGAAACCTGAAACCGGGCAAGTAACAAGGAAACTGGCCGTTCTAGCATGAACTTCGGCTAATTCAAGTCAATAGCGATCTAGATCTTACCTTTGAACAGTGGACACATTCTCCATACTGAAATAGGACTGAGACTAGAAAACTGTCCATAAGACGCTTCCATAAAGAACAGAGGTACCCCGCAAAGGACTAGAAACATTATATAAGGAATGAAGAAAGCACCTGCAAAACAAATATTATTATTAATAAGAAGAAAATATCCTGAATATCATTATTTTGTTGTTTTTTATTTATACATTACATACAATACAGTGAATCTTTTGATTCCAAATTTTGAAATATCTCTGCAAATCATAGACTAATTTAAAAACTTGCATAACGGAATAATACATGTATATACGCAAAAAATAATAATAATAATAATAATTGAGGCAACATAATAATTTGCCGCATTGCATTTTAAGAGAAGTTGTATATCCTCGAAAGGTTCATTAATGCAGTGTCGGAAAATAAAATATCGATCTAATCATTACAGACTGATAGAATTGTTTTGTTGACTACGTGCTCTTCGGCGCCGTTCTCATTTTTTTTTCATTTTAATTTTTTACGGAAAATAGACAAAACGTATTCCAAATATTTTTTAAAAAGGGGTTTCTTTCAAGTATTAAATATCTTTAATGCTTATCTCCAGGTCTCCATTACGGAAAACTTACAGGGCATTTTACCAGCGAAAAATAGGTCAAAGTTTTAGGGACCTTCTTTGACAGCAGAGAAAAATAGGTTAAAGTTTGTTATAGGGACCTTCTTTCATCACTGTTTTTTCCAATTTTTAAACACAGGTTAAGCTCGACCAGGTTTTACTTATTACTGTCGTACAGTTTAAGTATGACCCAGGCCAGAGTATGTAAATTAAATAATATTTGTTTAAAAAGTCATGAAATACATGTATGTAGCTGTCGAACATTTAATTTCAACAACATTTAATTTCACAAGTGAGGGTCTTTATAAGTAAAATATTTTCAGGTCAACATATCCTTTGCAATTTTACGGTGTTTTGTCGATAAGTGGAAAAACTTCCTCTACACGTTTTTGTGAGTGAGTTTATTTAAACAGCATGTACTTATTTTGTAAAGATATAAAAAAAAATCAAACGAAAGCCTATAAAAGGATAGCACGACAATAAACAATTTCATCCCACATGCAGTTCTTTAAAACTTAAGGAAATCTTTCCCTGTCGTTATAAGATCATAATGCTCCAATTACTTTTTTCTCTCTTTAGTTTTATATACATATAACTTAGCTCTTTACAAATATTTACAATAACCAACATAAGTATGTTGAATACTGTTGCAAAACACAAGGACAGGGTTTTACATGTATTTTTTTCTCATTCATATTTTAAGGCAATCGTTTTTAACAATACATGTAGCTCTGTCGCTTTATTTATTCTGTCTGCACTAAAAAGTAAATCCACTGCACTTCCGTCCCTATTACACTTCATTATATAACCCTAAGTTATTAAGATTATTACAATAATCTAAATCTCGGCGTCATAAATTATTAATTCAGACTTTTCTTTAGGCACGTAAGGTATGAAAACATTTTGTAAACAAGAAGTCTGTGAGCTAATGCGCACTAGTAATAACCCTGGTCTGACGTGTGAATACCGGTATATGATATTCTCTTATGTGAAGATAAATAAAAATTCAGTCTAAGGTATCGAATTCGTACAAAAATTAATCTCACCATATGCCATGCCTAAACAAAGAATGTGCTAAAATTTCAAGCATCTGCAATGAAAAGTTGCTGAGAAAACTGCGACGGAAATTTGGTATGGACAGACGCACGGATTAACAGGAAGTTGAATCAGAATGTGCAAAAATTTCAAATATCTGCAACTAGTAGTTGTTGATAAAACTGTGACGAATTTTTCTATGGACAGACCGACACACAGAAACACAAGGATAAAACAGTATATCCCTTACTCCTTCGGAGAAAGGGTATGATAAAAAATTTTTTCCCGAAGTTTATAGAGAGAACATGTGTTTATTTTCTTGATTTTCACACCTCAGGCGAAATATTTTAGAGCTACTCTGTCAAATAGCCTATTTGTCGTTGATCTTTTGACTTACAACCGAATGCCTATGTAAATGACGGTATTTAAAGTAGCCACATCCTTTTCATTAACAAAAAAGTATAATTTATTTCGAGAATTTTATATATATTTCCTCTCATTTTTTGTTAACAAATTCATGTTTTTAAAAAAATCGTTAAAATGCGCATTTTCAACATGTTTAAGTAATAGAATTCATTATAAGGTACCAATTATCAATGCAAAATGACTTACCACCGCCGCTTTTGTAACAAAGGTAAGGAAATCTCCAAATATTCCCCAGTCCTACGGCGTACCCAATACATGTCATAATAAAGTCCAGTCGCCCCTTCCAGCCATCCCTATCCTGGATTTGTTTCTTCTCCTGGACAATGGAATCGTCAGAAGAGCAACTCTTAGAAGACTCTGCATCCTCCTTCTTCATTTTTGCAGTGTCTAGTGTAAATTCCAAACCCTGCGTAGAATAAAACCAAGATCAATATAAGACATATATACTCTATATTAAACTAAGAGTTTTCCAAGTGTCGTCCTTAACCTTAGATTTGTCCAATAAAATGACATCGTGCTTTTTGTCTGTTTACTTTAAATTCATAGTCAACATGCCTCATCTTTCTATTTTAGTTTTAATGTTCAGGGCCTAATAACCGTTGCATCCAGATCCTGTAAAAGAACTCTATGAGTCTGTCCCAGTTTAATTTCACTTTTTCCCCCAAAATGTAAGTAAAAATACCTAAATGACAAGCAGTGTTTTTAGAAATATTTTTTACCTAAAATTTAAAGAAAGTTGAATTTTGTGTTCTTAACAACTCATATAGGCCTACTTAACAACTCATATAGGCCTAGAGGTGAAAAATGCAAGCCTTCCTTCTCTCCTTATTCAGGCAAAACTGAATAGACGAATTTCGCATTCCTAAGATTTATCTCCCGTTGTCGGCGTAACGCTCATTTTTCCCACTTTGTCCTTTGTAAGTTACCTGTTAATATTTTTAATCTTCAAATGTTATCAGACAATTTTGATCTGTACCTGTATTGCCAGAGTATGGGGCAACATGAAAAACATATTGAACATATTCATACAATCATATTTATTTCTAAGATACTGACCCATAAAGTTGGTAAGGAGGGAAAACAGTGCCTTACGCCGGTTGACCCCGCAAAGGGGAATAACTTTTGTAAATGTGAAAGTCGTCTATAGAAAACATTATGATATCCAAACTTTTTTGTCAGATTCAAAATTCCTAGTCCCAGGTACAGAGTCCTTGGCAAAAAGGGTCAATTAAATCTGACGTTACAATCAGGATGTAAACAAAAGATCTAAAATAAATTCAAAAAGTAAAGTGGGTTGTTAAGATCCCTCAAAGCAGTTGCTGTCTGACATTGATAATTACATTTAAAAGTGCAGATTGTAAACAGATATTTTAAACAGAACTTATCCTATTTACAGAGCTTTTTTCCACGAGTATTTTTTTTTTCACAAAAAATAACAATGTTGGTAAATCTTAAACAAATCGAAATTTCAATTTGAATTTATATCACTAACTTCTTTAAACTTTACAATAATTATGTCACAGTAACAGATATATCTTTTAAAAGCTGCATAATATTTATAAGAAAAAAAACAAAAACAAACAAACAAAAAACAAACAACCTGATTTTTCAAAGCCCCAAAGCATGCGAGCAGACGTTTTTAATTTCATCGTTCGAATTCACTGTAAATTTCACCGGATATGTCACTGCGAAACTAAATAATGAATCCCGTATGATCATGATGATAACGCTCTATAATTCCGTTCCTGTCTATATTTGCATTTTTTCGGTAAATTTTCATTACGTGTTCATTACAATTTGCGCCTTTTTAATATGAATAATAAAAATAGAATACAAAGACTTTTCATGTATGTATTACTATAAAACGAATCGTGCATTTTGTTTCGTAAATATAGGCTAATATGGTTTTCATGGAAGAAATTCGAGAACTCATTATAACACAGTACCCTGCAAAAGCCTTAATTGTAGATTTGTTGTTTTTTTCCTTCATATTTTGGATACTTTTGTGCATACAACAAATATATGTATCATGATTATATACATAAAAAAAATTAAAAATGCAATACATATCTATAAATAATGTGCAGCATAGAATAATTTTATTTTAATTGAAAATTATCACAAAATATATCAATATCAATTCTTTAAAATGAAATGCATATAATAAGACAGACAGTTTTTAAAAAAATACATGTACGGGCATCTCTTTAACTACCCCACATGTACATCGACCACAAATTTACCACGCGGTCTTTTATTCACAATGCAAAATCCTTGACTTATCACATTTATACAACAAAAAAATAGAATGTCCTACCTTAAAAATTGATAGTTTTTTAAATTTATATCCAAAACTCTTTTATAAATATAAATTAATATATTTTTATTAACAAAAGGGACAATGAGCTCCACAACGTCTCTTGCATCTAACATAAAAGTCGGTCACTGCATGAATATATGTTCGGGGTTACGAAAAATTTTCCTCTACGTCACTACAGGGTTGCCCTAAAATTCGAGTCGTTCGATATCTAGCGAAGTTAAATTTAAAACAAATATTTCCTCTTCATTTGAAGTTAAGATTTTGAATTTTCATAATACATTTTCCATTCTTCAAATGTAAAGCAGAAGTAAAATGACCATTAGGAAAAGAATATAGATAAATCAATATAATATACACAGCATGCAAGCTTCGTAATAAAATACCATGAATTTATCGGCAAATATATGTTATATTTATTTATTATTTTTTATCAATTGTAATGCACCTGTCAGAAATGAAGTTTTTATTAGCGTCACACTGCTACATTATTCACAAAGTATTGCTAGAAATTTTTAAAAAAAATTAAAAAATGAATTAGCGGGACTCATTCTAAAAATTCTGGCAATATCCGTACAATATAACAATGCATGGGTTCATTCACTTGACCTTGCAATAATCAATTAATCAACAGCTTATTTTCCCCATTAAAGTCATTGTAGTTTATGCCTATGTTAAGCGTGTTTACATGTAGGTCGTTTAAATAGCTATAAAAATAGGTATTGATGCATTGTATCTTCATGGGAGTGACTCCTGGACCAGCATATTTTAAATAAAATTTTAACAGTTTTCAAGACCTCTGCACCTTACTGTTATATTATCTGTCCCTTTCCCTAGTGCAACAACGTCTTAATTAATCGCTATTATATACCAAATTAGTAGATGCTCAGCAAAACCAATGATTCAGAAGTCTAATGCTTTGTTTTATGATGCCTACATCATACATCTGAACATTGTATTAATTTATATATGGCACACATTGCAGTTATAGTGCACAAGTTACAGTGGCATTTTTTTTTAAAATTTCATTTGAGAATAGTACGGGCTTCGAGAATACTTGTATATTCACATAAATATATTGAGACGCCACCCGTGGACTATGAAATTCACATACAGTTGCATGAGAGTTCACTAACGAACCATCATCGATCATCGACTGAAAATTAAGTAGGTCCGGGCACGATTATACGACGGCGTGACGACAAAGAAGCAAAGGCGCAATGGTGCGATGATGATTTTGTGATATTACGGTGGAGCGATATTGAACAACATCGTCATCCTACATGTACACTGTACCATCACAGCATCGTCATCGCGGCACTATCGAGTCGCTATTGCACCATCGCTTCATCAAATGTCATCGCATCATCGATCGCCATCGCATTGTCACACCTCCACGCAAATCACTGAGTTAATTATCGTACCATCGCCATAGCATCGCTAAAAATTTATTGTAATCGCACTTTCGACAGAAACCTCGATGGTGCCGTGATGCGATAGCGAATTATACGTACATGGTCCTATCCGGATTTCATACTTATGAGGGTTTTTTTTTTCCTTGAAAAGCAATCTGTCATTTTCATACTAACATGCCGCGATGAATATCCAAGAGCAGCTAGGGTCAGGGGCGTGGGCATCATTAAACCGCAGCTGGCTGAAAGGATTACTACAAATGACCGGCTCTAACAATCCTTGCCCCAGGATCATGGAATAATTTGGCCTTCGGTCGAAATATGAATAGCGCCCAAATATAAACTGATGCATCTAAAGGTCAAGCAGACAAAAATAGTTTTTTTTTCTAAAGATAGCATCACCAAAATGCTTAATATTTTGAGTTCAAGTTCAGTTTCCCATCAGTTAGTAGAATTATAATAGCGTCTTATAGATGATAAAATTTTGTAAATGTATTCTGATCCTGTTTCAAGTCTGCTTAATAATTTATAATTCTGAGGGTCCAGGGTCATAACAGAAGAACGGTGGATTTGGTCAACAGCATTTGTTATAAATAGTCGCAATACAGAACATATGACAATTTGATTCGGATGCTGACGATATGCCTTAAACCCCTTCCCCTCATTCCCGACTTACAAATCCTACCCCCCCCCCCACCTCCCCATATTAGGGACACTAAGTATACAATCTATCTATTTATTTCTCAATTTATTTCTCAGAGCATAGTTTTCCTTTCTTGCATAACTTTGCTCCATTCACTCATGACTTGACTTTTCGCGGTCTATACAACTGTTCTATATTTTTGTCGTTTTGCGAATAAATGTTATCTTTGAAGCAAAAATCAAGTCAAGTAAATATTATCCTTCACGTGTAAAGTTGAATGATCTTTGGTGGTTTACTTGTTACCGTAGAAATTCAACCTAATTCAAACAAACTTAATTTCTACAAAATTTAATCAAATATATAAACATTTTAAGTGCTTGTCAATTTCACTCATTAGGCGGCATCCTCGTGTAATATATTCTTAGTAAATATTCCAATAAAATATTTTTAAATGACCATTTCAAATATTTTGTTTTCCCCATTAAGAACTGTGTTTATTGAAAATAAATCAATAATAAGGAACAGCATGTATATCTTTGGTAGTTCGGTTCTCATCAAAAATGCATGGGTTTAATATATTGCAATTGAATACAGAGAATACCAAATTCAATTGGGTGTGTTAAATTTTTTTACTTTACGCATATAAACATGAATCTTTTACGAATATTTCTTCAGAACTTATGACTTTGCATAGACCTAAATGAATAATTTGTTACCAAAATCTTCATATAAAGTGATATTTATAGTTTCAAAACTTAAAAACGTAATTTAAAGAACTTGAAAAAAATGACCTCTTTATCCCTAATCAAAACAAAACAGATAAATCCTTCAATTTAAAAGTACGTCGACCAAACTGACATTATCCCCAATGCTCATGCGACATCATGAACTGTCCCTTTTTTACCTTGATCCATCAATGAGTTTGAAAACATTGTCCCAAATATTTCTACTAAATAATATTGTCAAGATCAAATTAAAGTGCATAAAGGTAGAAAATCCTCCTTGTGCAATATACCTCGTATATAAAATACCGGGGGTATTCGGAAATGGAATGTTATTTGTTTTGAACCATATTGTAGGACGCTGACATCCAAGAAAGGTGGTCCAAAAAAAAGCTGTAAACCTGCTTGATATTAAAGAATTATATCTTTTTCTCTCTTTAAATTTTAATTCAATTCAATTATAGTGATTTACAATATAAATCTTGTAAATTGGATCATGGATTATAACACAAAAAAAATCATTGCCTCTTCTTGTCTGCATATTATCCAGAAAATGTAATTTACAATCCTGCAGACAATTCTGAATTGTTTTAATCGTACACGTACATGTACCTCTCAAAATTGTTAATATACCGGTATAAAGCTTTCTTTAAATAAATCTAACATTCACTGTAATTTTTGTTCTGAACTCTCATAAAAATCTATATTGGACCACTGAAATATTGCACCTATCTATGACCTATTTGACCGCTTTGATAATTTTTATGACCTACTTTAGGTGCATGTTGCCCTCAAACCTAGTCAATGATTGAGTTAGGGCAATATGTTGGTTTCATCGGACCTAAAAACCAAACTGATTGCCTGAGGCCGTTAGACAGAAGGCAAACAGATTGGTTCCAGGGATCGACAAAACGCATTATGTCCAAGAACACATGCAGTAAATAAATGTTTTAATTGTTACATTGTATGCCAGCTTACAGGTATATGATTGAAAAGATATGGGTGTTCCCGTCTATAGTGTGACGTAAACAGTAGCAGTCAAATATTTCTTAAAAAGGTACTTTCTTTTTCATTTCAACAGTCCATGCAGCAGTAGTTTTAGAAATTCTTTTTTTTTCAATTTTAGCATGGAAAATCAAAATGGGTCAAATTTTACAAATAATTTTTGAATTAGTTATTTAAAGGAAAAGATATTTAGATGTTTAAAAAATCAGCAGTAACAAGCGTGGAGGCTTGAGATTTTCAGTTTGGGAAAGATTGATACCGAACAAAAATAAAATTTAAAAATTTTGATTACTAAATACTTTTGGTAATTGTACTTTTTCTTTAAGGTAACGACAATATTGATAATACATGTATGATTCAAGTGTTACAATTTATTGCAAAAAGGGAACACTGCTAAACTGAGCACTACTCTATGCACTGACGTCTGATTCTGACTGCTTATAAACCTCATCAATAAGGGGAAAAAGAACACAATGTAACAAAAAAACTTTATTCCTCGTATTCTGAATACTACAGTAAATTCTTATAAATATGCAAAAATAACTACCCCTTTTAAGAGAATAAATAAATAAAACAGTTATTAATACCTTCCGAATGCGCCAAAGAAGTTGGATGGAGTGCATTTGATCAAATAATTTTTCTTGTCTATTTTCCTGCGTGTTTGTTCACTCAAAAGAGACCTCTCGTTTAAATTTTGGCATAAGTTGGACGATCGGTTAAACTTTAAAGCGGATAAGGCTAAAGGCATGAATATTGGAATTATATTATGAGTACCGTTGTTTTGCATATACTTTTTATTTAGCGATTGATTACACAGTAAACTACAGTATCTAGGAATTTTTCCGATTGTCCGACCTTGAGAGGGATCACACGGCTGGTGTGACCGTTCAACAGGGGATACTTCTCCATGCGTGGCACCAGATCACATCTTGATCTCGCACAAGTCTCGCAAACATGCATCCTTGGCATTCAGCCACATTTATCACTATGCAAGAAAGCTTAAAGAATACAGTTGTAAATGTATAAAATGTTTTCATAATTATTCGTTTTAATTACGTTCCACATGTATATTTGTCTACTTTACTATAGAAGACTGCAACTTTTTGGAGAAAAAAATCAAATAATGATGTGATGAGATTTTCAACTTAGGAAAGTCAATGACTGACGTTGTTAGGTATACAGAGGGCATTCTGCCACGTATGTTTACCAACAATTCATCTGCTGGAACATTGCATGTCAAGGATGCGATTTCTTTACATCAACATAAACAATAATTGCGACTTAGGTCAACATACTCTGGAATTTAAAGAATTTTTTTTTGCATAAAGCAAAGAAATAAGCACATTTGCTTCTGATAATGTTCTCTTTTATGCTAACTGATTCAGTATGATTCGCGTGCTGAAGTATTTTTGGAATCTGTAACAAATGGAGCACGTGCTATTGTTGTGACCCACTTTATTCCTATAATTTGAGAGTGCTCCAAATGAATCTATTAATTAGTACTTACTGAAAGCATGAACACTTTCTCAGTAACAGTAACTACTTGATATTGGTTAAGTTTATAAGGTTTCTAGGCAAAAAAAAACCATGGATAAGGAGATTTTTCTTTGCTAAAACCAGTGTCCCCTGAATATTAACAGATACAGGAAGATCCCAGGAGATGTGTGTGTGGGAGGGTTTTCTCCATCGGGGCGACAGATAGACATGTCCATACAATGCTCCGAGGATTCCAAAGAACTTGTACTGGAGGAAATTACCTACAAGAAGGTACATGTATTACGTGATGGTAGGGTACATAACAGTGACCAGTATAGGTTAGGTAATGCAAAGTTAATTCCTTGGTTTTTCAGGCCATTTTTTAAAAAAATGACGAGGGAGGGCAGCATTTTAAGAAAACTTTTTTATTGCCCGCAAAACATGCTGAGGCAGCTTTTTACATTGGAAAATACCTCAAAAATGTTGAGGGAGGTGATTTGTTGTTTTTATCATATTGATTTAGCAGTAAAAAGGGTCAATGAGGCACCCTTGGAAGAGATGAGGGAGGGCCTGAGAACCAAGAAGTTAATTTTTGTGGCCTTAGGCTAAATATACAGGTATACAGTGGACCCTCATTTATCCGGACGCTTTGATTCCCAGTCCATTTGTCCAGATATGTTAAGCATCCGGATATCTGAATCACCAATTAAACAAGACAACACAGCATTTAAAAATTTCGTTCCGATGAAAAATCGTCCGGATACTGAAGCATCCGGATATCTGGCGTCCGGATATCTGAAGGTCCACTGTACTATAAAGGCATTATAAGGAAGGGAAAACTCAATAGAGGGTGACAAAGAAAAAAACAAAACAGAGGAGAGAGAAATTGCACCCCAAAAGCAATAGAAAAAAGATTTTTTTTTTGCATGACTTTTATTTGCCTGACCCCTTTTGGACACTGTAGATTCAATCCTGTTCCTTATTCACAACAGGTTGTAATTCTGTGGCACATTAAACACGAGTATGTTAAGGAAGCATATAAATCATTTCTTGGGAAATTAAGACTTTTAAAAGAAAATTTAATTAGATAATTTACCAAAAGCACTGATAAACGTAAACCTTGGTTGACTATTGCCTAAAGATAAAAGAGTGTCTAACGCAATGACGTGCGCCACCACCACGGCATCACGTGATTTCTATTAATAGCGAAATGTTCCTTAATAAAAAAATAACAGAACAACAATACCCGGAGTTTAATAACTTCTATGAGTAAATAATTTAGTTGAAAAACATCTATTTTGCCTAAAAAGTGCTGTTAGAATCCCACTGTCCTGTTAGTAAAATAATTATAACACACATTCGCACGAAACCTTGCCCTACGTTTTGTATTTTACACATATGAACCGAGAATTTTCGTAAAACCATGCTTAACTTGGGATTCTAGCAGCACTTTCAAAGTATTTTAGAAGGCTAACTTTCCATCTGTACAAATCTTATGTTTTGAAATATCCAGCTTATTGTTGTTCTATGGCATTATTTTTTGTCACGAATGACCGAGGAAAGGCGGACTAGGATACAGATATAGCTGACTGTCCTCGAAAGAGAATATAATTAATGAAAATAAATTAGCATACCTGTTTATTTAACTGGACTCCGTATGAATTTCACATATTCCCGATATATGCTTTTAAACTCCATTTAACATATCTTTGTACATGCAGTATAAGCCAAATTCTCTTTACACTACATGATCAATTCCTGAGTTACTCGAAGTAAACATATGACGTCATCGTTGTTAGATTTTCATCAAATTGACAGATACAGCATAACAAAATAAAAACATCTTATTTTGTTAATCCTTACATGTTTCAATTTATTTCTTAGAGTTAATTTACATCTCTAAATACCAATACTACGAAAACCTGTGTTTTAAAATTGACGTCATCTCACCCACTATGACTTCATAATGTTTCACTGACTTAGTCAAGGTAGAATATTCTGTATGCTTCCTTATCACCCCTGCCAACTTAAAAATTTTTAATCCAGAGTTTATAACAGATAACACTGACATTTTTTTTATGCTTTTATCTCAAAGAGACAAAAATGTTTTAAAGATTATTTTACAATACATTATATTAAATTATATAAATTGATAATTCTAAAATCAGAAAATAATTTTTTTTTCTCGTATTATTTAGAATGTCATTTTTAGACTTGATTTATAACCTTGGACCTTTGACCTTGTAGGAGTCGGGAGGTCACAATAGCAGTGTGATAGCGGCGGTGGTGATCATTGTCGTGTTGTTAGTTGTTATCATGGGTGTCTTCCTAGTCCACAAATACATAATACTCAGGCGACAGTGAGTATCCACAAATATATAATACTCAGGCGTCAGTGAGTATCCACTAATACATAATACTCAGGCGACAGTGAGTATCCACAAATACATCATACTCAGGTGACAGTGAGTATCCACAAATACATATTACTCAGGCGACAGTGAGTATACACAAATACATCATACTCAGGCGACAGTGAGTATACATAAAATAATACAGAATACTGTAAAATCACAAATTTTTGAGGTTTGAGGAAAAATATTGGTTTGTGGGGATTTGATTTCGTGGTTGGAGAATGTTTAGTAAGTAATGCATATGAAATTTTACATTTCATGGTGGTCTTAAATTTGTGGGTCTCTCAATACCTCGAAAACAACGAAAATTAAACTTCCACAAAAATTAGTGATTTCACAGTAATTCGGTTACAGTAAGAACAGTGTTCATTATTTCACTATCCCTGTTTTGTGTTGTAGCCGCGTAGTGTACAGATATTCCCTGCTGTAATTTTAATTGAGTGACATTAAGCTGTGGATGTTTTGTGTTGTAGCCGCGTGGTGTACAGATATTCCCTGTTGAATCAGAACGACGCGGAGCAGTATGATAATGAGTTTGAGACCGCAATATCTACCACATCCGCCACGGTATACCACGACTCAGATGACGACGAGGTTAGTGGCGTCCTGTCGATATACAGTAAAACTCGGATATAATGAAGTCACTGGGACCTTGAAATTACTATGCTATATCTGTAATTTGTTATAGCCGTATAAGGAATTCATTAAATTGATATAGCTGGGGATCCAAGATAACTTCGCTATATCCATGAATTCTTAATATCCAAGTTCATACTTTAATTACAAATTTTACTGTAATTTTTTACTTGAGTGGAGTTTTCCCATTCATGATCTTGAGCAAAATTGTTTTTTACTGACAGAAAAAAAATTTTCTCGTCATTAGGTCACCTGAGTAAACTCAGGTGACCTATTGCTATCTGTTTTCGTCCGTCGTCGTGCGTCGTCCGTCGGGCGTTAACATTTGAACATTTTCAGCTTCTTCTCTGCAACCACTGAACCAATTTCAACCAAATTTGGCACAAAGCATCTATGGGTGAAGGGGAACAAAAATTGTGAATTTCATGATCCCTGCCCCCCTGGGGCCGGAGGGGTGGGGCCAAAACCACTAAAATTAATGCAATCTTTAAAAATCTTCTTCTTTACTCCTGGACATCAAGCAGTCAAACTGTTTGCATGATTGTAATCAGCAATGAGTCCTCTACCAAAATTGTGAAATTCATGGCCCTGGGGTCAGGGGTTCTAGTTCTAGGGTGGGGCTAAATAAGTAGGTAGTGAAAATGCATTATTTCTTTGAAAATCTTCTTCTCTGCTCCTGGGTATTAAATAAACCAACTCAGTACATAGTTATGATGAGCAAGAGTGCCTCTAACAAAATTGTGAATTTTATGGCCCCAGGGTCAGGGGTTCTGGTGTTAGGGTGGGGCTCTATTGATTATATAGTGAAAATACATGAATTCTTTGAAAATCTTCTTCTCTGCTCCTGGGTATTAAATAAACTAACTAAGTACATAGTTATGATGAGCAAGAGTGCCTCTACCAAAATTGTGAATTTTATGGCCCCAGGGTCAGGGGTTCTTGTTTTAGGGTGGGGCTCTAATGATTATATAGTGAAATGCATGATTTCTTTGAACATCTTATCCTTTGCTCCTGGTTAATATGCTAATGATCTAATTACATATTTAAGGCCAGGATTTTTTTTATTTTCAGTTTTACAAACCCTCCGCTCAAGGTTTTGAGTTTTCAGAAAAAAAAAAAAAATTTCTTTCCAATGTCAAATTTGAGTCGGGATCGAGATTTCAAATTTACGAACTCGCACTTCCAGTTTTAAGATGAAACGGCGGGTAAATAGGACACAGACTACCAATTATTTTGCTATACATTCCTTTATAATATAAAAAATGATTAAAAAAATTACACCAGCTCAACTTACCTGAAACTTGGCACAGAGTTAGAAGAATTCAAGTCCAAAAATTTTTCAGACTCTCAGGAAAATTCATCGCATGCAGTTTCTGCTAAGGCATCGCAAATAACCCCTACCCTGCTTTTTTCACTTTCTCTTCGGGGAAAGGGTAAATATGGGCCTCTTTACACCCTTCCTACTACGCGCTTAAGTGCAAAATTTCACATATTAACAATTTTATATTTTTTTTCAAACCCTCTCCTTTCCATCTATACCCAAAAATAACATCAGTCCACTCCATAAACACCCCAAAGAATTTTTAAGAAAAAACCTCTATTTTTAAACTGGAACTACTTGAGTGGTCAATGAAATAGGGGTAAAATTAGTAGTCTGTAACCTAATAAGGACACAAACCTTG
The DNA here is from genome assembly GCF_032062105.1 of Saccostrea cuccullata. Classification (NCBI taxonomy): domain Eukaryota; kingdom Metazoa; phylum Mollusca; class Bivalvia; order Ostreida; family Ostreidae; genus Saccostrea; species Saccostrea cuccullata. Next base: position 21,770 of record NW_026930950.1, read on the forward strand.
TCTGATTTTGCTGAAATTTGACATGCTGGAGTCTTTTGTATCTACAAAGTGGCCGGTGAAGTTTCATTGAAATTGATGATTCCTAAGTAGAGTTATGGCCCTTTAATTGATGTGCTGGAACACCTTAAATCAGAGTGTAAAATAAGCATTGGGCACACAGTTCTCAGATTTGAAATGCTCACAGCTCACATGCATGACAGTTATTTTCTTTCCTTATATTTTTGTATACTAGATAAATATGTCCTACACAAATTTCAAGAACAAAACTTAACCTATTGCATAAGTAAATATTTTAAACAATTTTTCAAAGAAATACCTTCAGAAAGCATAAAATTCTTGGAAATATTAAAAATAAAAATATTTAGCACATTTTAATTTTAGTAAAACAAATATTAAAAAATTCTACAATATATAGGCTATAAAAAATTAGTATAAAAGTTAAGGGAAAGGGATTGTTATAAGCAGATTATCCAACCTGGTCAATTCAGCCTCTGTCAGGAAGTGGTACTTACTACTCTAATTGGATTATCCCTGGTCATATTTAGACTTCTTTGATGGGTATTTCTTGTAACAATATGCATTATTAGATAATAAATACCAAAAATTCTGTGAAATTTTGGATTTTATAATTCTGAATTTACAAGAAAAGGAATTTATATATGCATTTTACCTACATACATTCTTCAGGCTGCTGTAAGAAAAGGGGAGGCAACTCTGCACTGTAAAGGTACCAAAAAAAAACAAAATGATTAAAAAGCATGTCTATATACTTTCAATGGTTCAGCATAGAAAATACATACCATGCCTGTGTCACCTATAATCACTCCTGGAGATGCTTGGAAGCTAGAACGGGGGGGGGGGGGGGGGGGGGGGGGGGGGGGGGGGGGGTGGGGGGGGGGGGGGGGGGTGTAGAGAAGGTTCTATTAAAATGGAGTACATAAATTCTGTCTTTCTTGTGTATCACTATTTCTGCACAGTGTTTATCCAAAATCTTGAAAACACATGTCCTTGTCAAAAAATGATGATTTTGTCTGATATGCGACCACCGACAATGATGTCCAAGATGCCACAAGAGTAGAAGAAGTCAGTAGGACCAAACATCCCATATGAAATGTTGAGCACCTTACTGACCTCCCCTGTCTTGGACAATCACAGATCAGTGCCAGCAATCAGACAGCAGATATTCAATTCCAAAAGAAGAAGGAAAAAGAGAAAGTTTCAGAGAGTACACATTGATTGGCAAGAGATGATGATGACAGATGAAAACAGTGTAAAAAAGAAATCAAACACAAAAAAATAATACAAACTTAAGAGTCAGTTGACTATATACCTTTAACTTGGCTGTTGTGGACTGTAATATTGTTGACAGCTGTATCTTGTTTTCTGAATGATCATTGTCTCTGCTACTGGTACAAAATTGTTCACTTCTGACTGGCAACTGGCCTGATTTTTTATGAAGCCACCCATCCAGGCTATAACTGTTTGCAATCCCACATCAGTCAGGTAGAAATGAGCCACTGAAAAAAATTTTTTTAAGAATTTCAACTTTAGTTCACATTCATGATTAATAAGTAATTGTGTCAAATTAATAAGTAACTGTGTCAACTATAATTACAGACACCAAGTAGCCAAAGTTTTGAGAAATTAGGCATTACTTTCCTATTAACAACAGTGTAATCTGAACAATCAAATGTTTAAAACATACCTTGGTTTTTGAACTCCATTTGGCATTTAAAAAAGCAGTATAGGCGAGGAATGGGTTTTATGTCACCTACAACATTATATATAGAATCAAAATTCATATTGCATAAATATTGTTGACACACATCAATTGCACACATTACGTCATACCTTTGACTAGCTGAGCAGGTGCCCCCTCCCCCTTTTCAATTATTTAAATCCATTTAACTTCTCCAAAATACAATTTTTTCCATAAAATTTGTCAACAATTTGCATAATTAGTTCCAAATTATCCAAAAAGTGCCAATAAATTGATTAACGTGAGATTTGACCTTTGACCTCATAGGACACAGACTACCAATTATTTTGCTATACATTCCTTTATAATATAAAAAATGATTAAAAAAATTACACCAGCTCAACTTACCTGAAACTTGGCACAGAGTTAGAAGAATTCAAGTCCAAAAATTTTTCAGACTCTCAGGAAAATTCATCGCATGCAGTTTCTGCTAAGGCATCGCAAATAACCCCTACCCTGCTTTTTTCACTTTCTCTTCGGGGAAAGGGTAAATATGGGCCTCTTTACACCCTTCCTGCTACGCGCTTAAGTGCAAAATTTCACATATTAACAATTTTATATTTTTTTTCAAACCCTCTCCTTTCCATCTATACCCAAAAATAACATCAGTCCACTCCATAAACACCCCAAAGAATTTTTAAGAAAAAACCTCTATTTTTAAACTGGAACTACTTGAGTGGTCAATGAAATAGGGGTAAAATTAGTAGTCTGTAACCAATAAAGCTAGAACTGAGAAGATACCTTGGTTTAGTGTAAAATTCATCGATACGAGTGCCATTCAAAACGTTTCACCCGTTCAAAGGACAAAAAAAATGCTGACGACTTTGTTGCACAATGACATGCTGGTGAGATAATTATGTATTCGTTTCAAAAGTATCTGTCTGTAAATTATTTTCCTCCCCCAGGTTTTAAACTGCCCGTGGTAGCTATTGCATATGTTTAGGTCTCTGTTATAGCTTACAGTCTAAGCATCATTCATTAGAAAATGGTTGCTTATGCATCAGATGTAATGAATAAAACTATGGGAGAAGTTAAGTCCATTTGAGGAAGAAATAAACAATAACCTGAAGAAATAAAAAAAAAAATCAACTATCAAAAGGCAAGAATATACAAATATATACAGGCATGTAGTATCATCTGTATCAGCCAGAAAAATTATTTTACACTTAATTGAAAAAAAAATGTTCCCCAATACTCCCTGTCTGTTTTATGATAGGAATTATAATTTTAGGCATCAAGTAAATTTTAGAACAATGTCTACACATTCACCTAACACATATTCAAAAAATGAAGATATATTGAAAGACTTTTAAAGAATTGATTTTTAAAAATATATTTTGACCAACATCACAAAATTTATATAACTTGCCCAGACTGGCAGATGATGAAATAAGCAATTAAATGTTCTACTTTCCTATTGTAAGCATTATGTGTCCAGTGGTAAGGAGCCTATTAGAATAGCATAAAAAAAGAATGAACAAATGTTAATAATTGATTTATCAAAAAAAAAATTTTTTTCCTTCTCCTTCGAGACTTTTTTATTCTCATGTTCATAACTAAACCTAAACATAAAAAAAAAATGCTGGCCTTATAATGAAGAAAGGGGCCTCTTTCAAAATAGATAATTTCAGGGCCGCTGGGTCAGGGGTCCCAGGGAGGTACTTTGACTAAAAATAAATTAATGCTTTGAAATCTGCCCTTTGATAAGCAATGGTGCCTCCTTCAAAATTTGTGAATTTCATGGCTTTTGGATTAAAACACTAGCCAAATACAATCGCTGGAAAGTTGTTACATGATACTCAGGTGACCTATAAGGCCCGTGGGCCTCTTGTTTTGTGAATATTTTTAAAAACTAAGCTCCAGTTAAATGCAACACGTCTTCCATCTGTTTTTCAGGAGCTGAATTCTCCTGCCGTCAGGAAAGAGAAGAATATGTACGGAAGTACGGCAGGGAGCCAGTCCAGTTCAAATCACACACGGGTTAAATCGTATCACGATGATTCAGATGTAGTAAGTACAGGACAGCTTAGTCAGTCAGAAATGTACAATTCTAAAAGATGTACGCATCAAAATTAATTTAAACAATCATGGCAACAGCCAACTCAGTCAGAAATGTACAATTTTATTAGACGTTAATGTCAAAATCTAATAAAGACTATAATGACAATAGCTAAGTCAGTTAGAAATGTACAGCTCTAAAAGACACACACTTTAAAAAAGAAAATCTAATAAGACTAAGTTAGTTAGAAATGTACAATTCTAAAAGACAAAAACATCAAAATCAAGTAAGACAATCATGGCAACATCTAATTCAGTTAGAAATGTACAAATCTGAAAGACATTCACGTCAAAATTAACTCACTGCTATATTTTTTTTTTACAGGATATGTTAGAATAAATTCTAGGAGAAATTGATTCCACTCCGACATTCCTTTTACACAACAACTGCTGTTTTGTTTTTTCCTGATGTTTTTTTTTAACAACTGTATTTCATGTGTGGAATGGTTGTTTCAAAAAAAAATTCTGATGGATTAGAAAAAAAAAATCTTTATAAAAGTCTTCTGAAGTAATGCTTAAAAATAATCAGCTGCATTAGTGAGAAAAGGGAGGACTCTACATTTATGAAAAATACTTCTTGTCTCTCAATTATACTGTCTTATGCCACTCTGTTCGAAGACATCACATGAAGAAGGAAATTTTTAAAATAAGACTGACGAGTGTTTTCCCTAAGTCTTCACATATATGTCATACAGGTTTGTTCTCAATCCTGCTCAAGAATCGGGATGGATAAAGATGACGCTTTTTTAAAATCTGTGTTTCGTCGTGTAAATCTGTACCAGCACGTCTCTAGAGTTAACGTTTACAGAGTAGTGAACAAGAATGGTTTGTTATTCTGTGTATACAAGGTGGAGTGTTTGTATTCTGTGAAGAATCGGTGTGACAACAGTTTTGTTATTCCTTTATTTTCATGAGGTTTATTGGGTGTACAAAGTTTATACTTTATTTATAGTTTAGGTGTTAGTAAGTTATTTATAAATCATTCTATTTACATGTGATATGGTTTCTTACTTGTTGTCGTGTATATTTCTTTTCTCTTATTTCGGTGTTAGAGAGAGAGAGAGAGCATCTAGATTTTTTATAAGTCTATGACATTACATGTACAACTAGCAATCTCCTTGAATGTAAAGTTTTGGGTAGTAGTTTAGTATCGAAGAAATTATCTTCAGAATTTTTCAGTTTAAAGTATACTATCATTCATAATTGTACATAATAATGAATTCTATTTTCTTTTCTTTTTTCAGTATTTAGACTTAGCAATAACAATGTTCCGTTCATGAAATGATTTGATATTGACTTTGTGTTTTGTATGCAGGTTTGATGTTGAGTTTGTTTATTGTATACAGAACTTCACAGTAGGTTAGAGGATGAATGAAATGTTATACATTTCTTTGGATCTCATTACTGTACATATCTCTCTTTCTGATTTTTCTTAACATTTTTTCAATGACTTATATTAATGTTCTTCTTTAAGTAAATATCTCCTTTGACCTTATATAACATCCCACTTCTAACATAAATTTGACGAACTCCTAATTTGTATACTAACCAACTTTGTATTTTAACCAAGCTTTTTCATGTTGGGTCACTTGTTCATCTACTAAGATTCAAAGCTCAGCAGATAAATTTGTATTGTTTGTTTGTTTGAATTATTTGCATAGCACTGTTGGCATCTTTTGATTGACATATAAAAATTCACACAAAAAGGGGAGCAGTTAAGTAGCAATTTAGCAGTAGAGGCAATTATACTATGCATAATGTAGTGGAAAATAGAATAAAAGTAAAATCTCTTTCTGAAAGTGTGAGCTTGTGATAGGTATGAGTATTGTATATATGTTTTGCACATTTGTTTATATTTCTTAATGATTTGGAAACATTTATAATTTGTGATTTACATTAATTTGGCAAGTCTTGACACAGTCAACAGTATACACTGTATTGATTTCTTTTAAATGAATGAATTGTACATCATTCCATGTTTTCATTATTGCAGTGTTAGCTTTAATGTGGCACATTATGAGATTTTCAGAAAGTTATGTTTTGATAAAAAGAATTATGTTATGAAAGGGAAAAGAGTAGTTATTTTGTTGTTTGATGCGTTTCCCTCCCCTACCCCCCCCCCCCCCCCCTCCCCCTTTTTCCTTTTTTTTTAATGAAGATTGTGTATTTGAGGTCAATGTGAAAGTGAAAGTTAACGTGAGTGAGTTCAGTACTGATATTAAGAAGTGTGTTAGTTGGTAAGGTGCCACTCTACAGAAATCCAGAGTCTGGTCCGCGGTCCAGTCTAACTTTAAGATACAGACCAGGCCTTCTGTCTAATGTTAGAGGTGTATGTTAACTGAGATTTCTTGTTTCATATGATCAAGGTCTTCTTGTTATCTTTTCAATAATAAATATTTATTATTATGAATTTATCTTATTTTTTTTTTCACTGCAACTTACAGTTGGTGTAATTAGTCATATATATATAGATTCGTTTAGAATTTCATGTGTTTGATAATGTGAAAATATACAAATAATATTATTGGTTTTTAGCTCACCTGAGCCGAAGGCTCAAGTGAGCTTTTCTGATCAAAATTTGTCCGTTGTCTGTCGTCGTTGTCGTTGTCGTTGTTGTCATCGTAAACTTTTCAAATTTTCATCTTCTTCTCAAGAACCACTGGGCCAATTTCAACCAAACTTAATACAAAGTATCCTTGGGTGAAGGGGATTCAAGTTTGTTCAAATGAAGGGCCATGCCCTTTTCCAAGGGGAGATAATCATGAATTTGTTAAAAATTAATGGCAATTTTAAAAAATCTTCTTCTCCAGAACCACTGGGCCAGGAAAGATGAAACTCATGTGGAATCATCCTCAGGTAGTGTAGATTCAAGTTTGTTCAAATCATGACCCCCGGGGCAAGGGTGGGGCCAAAATGGCCGACCCAAGTTTTACATAGGAATGTATAGGAAAAATCTTTAAAAATCTTCTTCTCCAGAACCACTGGTCCAGGAAAGATGAAACTCATGTGGAATCATCCTCAGGTAGTGTAGATTCAAGTTTGTTCAAATCATGACCCCAGGGCTAGGGTGGGGCCAAAATGGCCGACCCAAGTTTTACATAGGAATATATTGGAAAAATCTTTAAAAATCTTCTTCTCCAGAACCACTGGTCCAGGAAAGATGAAACTCATGTGGAATCATCCTCAGGTAGTGTAGATTCAAGCTTGTTCAAATCATGACCCCCGGGGCTAGGATGGGGCCAAAATGGCCGACCCAAGTTTTACATAGGAATATATTGGAAAAATCTTTAAAAATCTTCTTCTCCAGAACCACTGGTTCAGGAAAGATGAAACTCATGTGGAATCATCCTCAGGTAGTGTAGATTCAAGCTTGTTCAAATCATGATCCCCGGGGCAAGGACGGGGCCAAAATGGTCGACCCAAGTTTTACATAGGAATATATAGGAAAAATCTTTAAAAATCTTCTTCTCCAGAACCACATGGCCAGGAAAGATGAAACTCTTGTGGAATCATCCTCAGGTAGTGTAGATTCAAATTTGTTCAAATGATGACCCCCGGGGCAAGGGTGGGGCCAAAATGGCCGACCCAAGTTTTACATAGGAATATATAGGAAAAATCTTTAAAAATCTTTTTCTCCAGAACCACTGGGCCAGGAAAGATTAAACTTATGTGGAATCATCCTCAGGTAGTGTAGATTCAAGTTTGTTCAAATCATGACCCCGGGGCAAGGGTGGGGCCAAAATGGCCTACCCAAGTTTTACATAGGAATATATGAGAAAAATCTTTAAAAATCTTCTTCTCAAGAACCACTAGGCCAGGAAAGATGAAACTCATGTGGAATCATCCTCAGGTAGTGTAGATTCAAGTTTGTTCAAATCATGACCCCCCGGGGCAAGGGTGGGGCCAAAATGGCTGACCCAAGTTTTACATTATATATAGGAAAATTCTTTAAAAATCTTCTCCAGAACCACTGGTCCAGGAAAGATAAAACTCTTGTGGAATCATCCTCAGGTAGTGTAGATTCAAGTTTGTTCAAATGATGACCCCCAGGGCAAGGGTGGGGCCAAAATGGCTGACCCGAGTTTTACATAGGAATATAAAGGGAAATATCTTTAAAAATCCTTCTCCAGAACCACTGGGCCAGGAAAGATGAAACGCATGTGGAATCATCATCAGGTAGTGTAGATTCAAATTTGTTCAAATCATGACCCCCGGGGCTAGGGTGAGGCCAAAATGGCCGACCCAAGTTTTACATAGGGATATATAGGGAAACCTTTTAAAATCTTCTTTTCAAGTACTTCAAAGCTATGATTAGTGATATTTATATGGAATCATCCTCAGGTAGTGTAGATTCTAGTTTGTTCAAATGATGAACGCCTGGAAGGGGGGGGGGGTAAATTCAAGCCCGATGTGCTCAGGTGAGCGCTGTGGCCCCTGGGCCTCTTGTTAGGTGATGAAATTTTTCATTAAATTTACCAGAAAAATATCAATATTGACTGAGATGAAGATATTTTTGTAATGAAATATAACGAGGTTCAAATACTCCAAGGTCAGAAAAATATCCCGAGGCAAAGCCGAATAATACTGGTCGAAGGGAACTGAAAGATATACATATCAATATACACTTTATTAAAAAATCCTGATATCAAACAAATGCGACAGACTATATAGCTTTCTTATTTCTAATTTGCTGCGATATATTGAGTTGACATACGAATCAAAGTCACTATTGCTTTTGATTTCCTCTTAAAACAGTTACAACCAAACAATATGTAGTGACAAATTTACTTAAATCTTGCAATTAATGTGGTTTTTGATCATGAAATTAAATAGAAATCGTTAAAAGCTAGAGAAAGGCAATCATTTAATTATATTCAATACCAGTAAGCCTTGCTTTTAAAAGACTTATCAGATGACCGAATTTTATTTCAGTTATTTATTATAGGAACCTCAATCTTTTGTGACCTTTAGATACTTGTACACAGTGATAATATTACTGGTCTCCTGACCAAGATAGAGGTTGTGTTTGTCATCCAAACACAGAGCACAGGGACGACGAAATCCATCGTCTGACGTCATCAACAGACGTAAGAATCCACCATCTTCATTAAGAAGATGAATACTTGCATCTTTAGACCAACAGTTGCACACCAATGCATGTCCAAAACTATCTGTGCAGATACCACTGGGCTTAAAATGAGACTGGAACTTTTGACCTGTGTAGTTAAACCGATGCTGGCCTGAGCTGTCCACGACTACAACTTGACCCCAGCTTGACGACGTCCAGATGTCCCCGTTCCTGTTCTCTGTGATGTATTGGGGTACGTTTTCATACACCCGCCGTCCATTCCTGTCCTCCTCTATGACCTGTGTCCAGCCGGTACTGTCGTGTCTCGTGACCTTACTGAGAAACTTCCCTTTTGTTGTGCTTGTATATTGAACTAGAAGTATTTCCCCATTTATCCGAGAGTAGTGAATACAATATGGCTTCCATTCTGTCGTAAAAAGTGTGGTAATTTCCCCGTCTTTTGCAATCCGTTTTACTGTGTATTCACTTTGTTCAACAAATAACAGGTCTCCTTCCTCTGTTGTGTGATGAAATCCACTCATTGTGAAGAATTTAGGAATATTATGTAATATCTTTCCATTTTTGTCTATTTGTAATAGCTGGTCACGGTCGTTGTGAACCCATATCCTGTCTGACGTCACAATAGAGATATGACGTACACATTGAGCTCCAGGCACCGTCATGGTTGATATCTGAATCGGGGAAGGAAGAATCGAGAATGTCTTTTCACCGTCCCCTTAAATTCAAATAAAAAATTGTAAAGAAAAAATTCAAACCTTCATCGTATTATTAAAACACGATTTACATTTAACTGACATGGGTAGAAATCTTTTTTATATTGACATCATGTATACATGTTATGATTTGAATGTCTCATCGTTGAAATTTTTAAAGTTCCTGTGCAATGCAAATCAACAATAAAAATATAAAGGTTAAAAACCCCAACCTTTAGACTTTTTAAACTCCATTTTTCATCACTGTGCCCTCGGAGCCCTTTCATACCATTTGATCTAAAAGTAAAGGTACCAGTATATAATTGAAACTGTTATGGCACGTGATTTGTAGGTGTTTCTACGAACAGGATTTTTGAAAATGCTTTTATTTATTTGTAGAAGTTTCAATATGTTAACAGAATAAAATGCTCTCTTCTGGTAACCTATTTAAACTTTGACGTGTATGATCAAACAGTTGACATGATCTGTAAAATCAATGTGAAAACATTAGTCTTATATGGCATATACAGCTCAACGCAGTTTTTAAACTCACATGATTTTTTGCACAAATTAAGGTCACAATATTCTTGCAATAAAATTTAACAAAATCGAACTTCAGCACGAGACATAACCCTTATATGTACGAGGCGTAAAAAAATTTTTATTTATTTTTTTGTTTATATAGATTACCAAAAAATTATGATGCACTTAAATATGATAAATACACATTTACCGAAAATTTCAGCTTAGTGTGTCCATTACTTTTTGAGAAAAACGCTTTGTCCACGATTTTACCGGACAACCCTCGTATTAAATATTTTATGTCAAAGGTATATTCATTATACTAAGTCTTCAACGTCGATGTTTCAAAGGGAACTTTATTAATAAATGGTATGATGTTATATCTGTATGATTCTGCAATAGGTATTTACAAATTAAATCAATCGAGTTTTCTTTGATACTATGAAGTAGAAATTTCCAAACTGACATTTTTAGATGAGTATTTTTCTAAGTACTTTGTACATCTTCCGTCCTCGTCTGAAAAATGACAATGTTGTATAAAGAAAACATGCCAAAAGATATGGGATAATAAAGTATTGTTTATCTTTAAAAATAGCAAATTGTTAATATTGACAAGAAAATTATTTTATTCATTTAAGGTCCTAAACTTTGAAAATTTTGCGGTTGGGAGTATCTTTCATGACGCAAGATTTCAGAAAGTAACCCTGAAAGAATGCCAGCTTTTTAGCATGGAAAGCAGTCGAACAGCTGAGAAATACTGTTTATCATCTTGCGCTTTAGAGTCATATTAATGCACAGAAAATAGAGAAGTTACATGAGCTGCACTGTTTTTGTGTGTCTAGACAAGGCAAAGGACTGCTTTAAAAAGAACAAATACAAAGACAACTGTATTTGACGAGAAACCATGAAAAACCATTTGGGAGCTGTCATAATTTATCATCAAAGAGCATATAAAAGTCCTACTAATTACATTGTATTATGTGTAAATTATGTTATAAGTCAAATCTATTAGTTACAAATCACTTTTAAGTATGTATATATGACCATATAGAATTTGCGAAACATTTACTTTAAACAATATTTATTAATATTCTTGTATCATCAACTTATTTGTTAAAAGCCTGTCGCGTTTTATATATTGTTTTTACGTAGAACGTATATTTACGTATTAAATTTACTGGAAGACATACACCTATGCAGGAAATGTTAATGAATTTTTGCTGTACATGTATGCATATTGGACTTTTGCGAAATACGCTGACTTTAACATTTGACGGTTTACTTTTACACTTGGACAATGTACGAAAGTTCTTTTACGATTTAAATATTTAGCTCAACATTTAAATTAAACAAAAATATAGGGTTTTTCCAGAGCACTCGCACAAATAAGTTACCCTTGAATAAAACGACAATTACAATATCCTCAACTAGCCGACTTCACGTGTCACTGCCCCTTACACCATATCTATTACCAACAGAAAGGTTTTCTTATCTATTATCAATTCTGTACCTCCGTACATGACACGCGTTTAAATGTCAAAGTAAACCGTCAACCATAAAAGTCAGTTCTTCTCGCAAAAGTCCATTCAAAGTCTTCGTTTAGGGATGCTGATTAGCATGTATGACTTCGCACATACATATATAATTAGATGAATATGTTTTACACATAAATAAAAATACATTTATTGTTTATTTAAATCACCACCTGAAAATTTAACCTGTTTTTATTCATAAACGTAAGTAGCGCATGAAGGTGAAAAATTAGAACAACACAGCATGTACAGTTTGACAATAGTTCATCAATAATTATAAAAAATAAAACATGGTACATACCCCTCATTCAGATGTGCATGCGCAGTATCAGAATGATTTTTAAGATATTGATAATACAAGTCTTATCAAAGGTTTTTTGACAAATTCGGTACAGGCTTGTATTGCGTGCAGTTATTAAACAGAGGAAACCATTTAAAGGATTTTTTTAAAAAGATCTAACTTTTGTTTGTTTTGTTGTGAAGTAAATATTACGAACCATTGCATACGGTGTTCGTGCTTTTCTTTATTGGAGGATTCAAAAATCAATATTTAGTCAGTAATTGAATCAATATGTCGAAGCCTAATTATAGCTTTATATTAAAAAATGTCCTAAGTATTGATTGGGAATTTAGCTGCTAACATGTTCTCATAGAAGTACTAGTATCTAATGTACTTGGATGTATATATAAAATTTCATTGGTATATACAAACTATTTTTTTTTGGTGGGGAATATGGCTTGAAATTCATGTAAAAAATATCGAGGTAAATTATTGAAAAGCAAGTTGAGGAAACAAGAAAATCAGCAGTCTCGTTTAAAGTCATCATTTCGTAATTTCTATGGTCTATACTATCACCTTGTCAGCAAATACAATTTATCATTAAGCCAAATTTTGACTGACGTTTTTCATACTTATTGTTAGTTCATTATTTATACACTGAATTGACGACGGATTTTCCTGTTATTTCCCGATCATGACAAGGAGCACACGGCGAGTGTGACCGGTTAGCAGGAAATGCTAACTCCTCCATGGCACCTGATTCCCATCTCTGATGTTTCGGAGGTCAGTGTTTGCTCTGCTCCTATTTTGTATTGTTTTATGTACTTTGATATTGATTACCGTTCGTTATCTCCATATCCTTCATCTATACTGACAGAGGCCAATATATTCTTGCAAATTTCACAAAAATAAATCATAATTAGAGTACAGGTCGTAATTGAAGATGCTTCTGAAAAGTAATCAGTCTTGTGAGTGCATTTAATTTTCATTGTTTCACAGAGAATGTACATGGATAGTGAACTAATTTTATCACCAGACTCATTACGTTTTTGTAGATGTTACACATATATTTTTATCACTATTCACCGACTCAGAGGTCCTATTTAATGTATGTTTCAGTGAGTATATTTACCACATAACTAAGGAAAAGGATATATCACATATACAGATGCATATATTCTTTATGTTCAGATCAGGGCCCTATTGGGCACCAAAAGCAACAATTCAAGCAAGATTTATATAATTTATACGAAAACAGACAATACTTAACATTGAAAGAAATGTTTTAATGTAACATATGCATTAATGCTTTAAATGGCTTGTCAAAACAGTTCACAAACAACAGAAAACTCAGTTTAGACCCAACAACTCATTTTCATGAGAAAAATTGATAGTGTTTATTTATAATATTCATCATTTTCTCTCTTTCTATAACACAATTCAAACATCCAAAAAGTGTGCGTTCTTCATCTAATTCAAGTATATGTAAAATTCCATTTCCTCAAAGTCATGGTTATTTCCTTGGGTGAAGATGAGGAAATGCCGGTAAAACTGGTCTGGGGAAACTTTAAGATATATGACTATAGTAAGTAATATACCCAAATATAACAGGTGCAACAGACTCTGTATCTTTTACTTTGATATATCGAGTTGACATGTGAATTATAATAACTCCTGCTAATCACCTCCTCCAAAAAACAATTACACCCCAAAAATACTTTGTGACAAATTTAAGTCTTGCAAGGTGGCTTTTGGAAATAAATAGAAAATATCAAAAAGGTATAGAAAGGACACCAACCGTCAAACATTCAATCATCCTCGTAATGTCTAGATCATGAGTCAACACCTTGCCGTTGGACCCCTGGCCAATTTCATTCCATATTCTTGGCTGACTGCTGTAATGTCTTCTTTCGGAAAAAAATTCAAATCTTGATTGTTGTTTTCCTATTGGTCAACCAATCTCATTGAGCCATTTTTGACAGGTGCATTTTAGGTGTAAATTGAATCCAATATATCTACATAATCCAACTATTTAGTTAAAGTTTTAATTTGATTGGTCTTCTCAACGAGAGTTATGAATCCTAAAATATCCAGTGAAATATGCCAAAAATCCAAAGCCGCATTGCAAGGATGACATTCAATATGACAAACCTTGATCTAACTCTGACCACGTGACATAATTTCATTTTTATAATTTCATTTTCCGTTAGTTACTAGTATTATACAGAGACCTTAGTTTCCTGAGACTTGCAGATACTTGTACACAGTAATTATGTTATTATTCTCCTGACCGAGATAGAGGTTGTGTTTATCATCAATACAAAGAGCACTGGGACGAAGTAGTCCATCGTCTGACGTCATCAACAGACGTAGGAATTGACCATCCTGATCCAGAAGATGAATACTTGCGCATGCATCATTTGACCAACAGTTGCACACCAATGCATGTCCAAAACTATCTGTGCAGATACCGCTGGGCCTAAAATGAGACTGGAATGTTTGACCTGTGTAGTTAAAGCGATGATGTCCTGAGCTATTTACTACTACGACTTGACCCCCGTATGCCGACGTCCAGATATCCCCATTCCTGTTCTCTGTGATGAATGAGGGTCTGTTTTCATAGAGTCGCCTTCCTCTCTGGTTCACCTTTATGACCTGTGTCCAGCCGGTACTGTCATGTCTCGTGACTTTGCTGAGATATTTTACTTTTGGTGTGAGGAAATGTTGAACTAGAAGTATGTCCCCATTTATCCGAGAGTAGTGAATACAATATGGCTTCCAGTCTGTCGTAAAAAGTGTGATAGTTTCCCCGTTTGAAAACTTTTTGATGTTGTATCCATCTTGATCAACAAATAACAGGTCTCCCTTCTCTGTGGTGTCGTGGAAACCACCATGTGTGAAAGATATAGAAATATTTTGTAATATTTTTCCATCATGGTCTATTTGTAATAGCTCATCACAGTATTTGTGCACGTTTATTCTGTCTGACGTCGCAATAGAGATATGACGTACACAATGAGCTCCAGGCACAATTATGGTCGACAGTTGAATCGGGGAGGGAAGAATCGAGAATGTCTTTTTAACGTCTCCTTTAAAATCAAATGTCAATAATTGTAATAAAAAGAAAATATCAAACGTTTCGTTAAACAAAAACAGGTTTTACATTTTATCTGCGACGTGTGTACAAAAGTGTTTCATATTCAACATTTCAAAAAATATACAAGTTTTGAGTTCAATAATATTTAAGAAATTTAATGTTCCCGTGCAATGCAAATTAACAATCAATACATGCAGCACAATCAATATATGTAGCACATAACACCCCAACCTTTAGACGATTTAACTCCATTTTCATCACTTGACAATCGCTGTCCCTCCATTTTGTCTGATCTAAAAGTGAAGAACGGTATTATTGAGACTGTGTAATGGTGTTGTTTGAATGTTTCAACAAAAGAACTTGTTGATTGAGAATTTATCACTTATAAAGAGATGTCACCATATACATGTACAGAAAAAAGTTCAAATTTTGACCTTTACTCGGAAATCAGGACCATTGAGCAATGAGAGATTTTTATTATGCCACGGTTCTTTAATGTCACATCCGAAAAACCCGCAACTTTTCATTTCAAAAACCGAGTGCTAGGCGAAGGAAACATCTGCTACCCATTTTTATCGACTTGTGTCGCGGCTGACCTCCCGATCACAGAGCGAGGCTCAGCGCTCTTCCGGCTGAACTACCATGAACAATTTTCAACGAAACAAAAAACTTTATATTTTTAAAAGCAGTTTAAAGTTCATAATTCTAGTAATATATTTTTACTTTGACCTTTTTTAAAAAAAAACATTTGAAGGAAACATGTTGCTTTGAGAAGGTACTATAATTTTAAGAGAGTATCAAACGTCTTTAAAACCTGAGTATTACAGTATTGATGAATGAAGTTCTTTATTCAGGATCAAATGAGTATCTTCAAGTCAGTGAAAGAATTGATATGCAATTATACTTGGCCTTTATAATACCCCTTTGCTTATTAAACCAATATCACATAACAGATGTGAGTAAAATTTGAAGATAATTTTTTTTCTCTATATTCTTCATTGAAAACAACATTATATAAAATCGAAGGCAAATTGTCAATTTTGTCCAATTTCTTCGTTTATTTCAATACTTAAACCACTAAAGAGCTTTACTTATATGCAGTTAGAGTGATCTGCCTTTAGAGGTAAAATAAAAAAAAATGTTATTGACAGTTAATTACACATTTTGTAATAAATTTAAATATTTTAGGATTATATAAGACGAAGATTAAGTAACTGAATTCATTATTTTCATTAGTTTTCCAATGTAAGTTAATTGCAGTGATTTCTGCTCACAAATAGTCCATCGTTTTTCAATATATTTCCTGAATTGTTATAAATGAATGAAAAAGTCTCAGTATGTGCACCTTTAAATGATACTGTAAACCAACTTCTATTCGCGTGCGAGACATTTTCGCGAAGTTCGCGACAGCCTCTTCCCCCCGAATATTTCTCGCCGCGAACCAGTCCTTAAAGTCTTTTTGTCTATTAACAACAGATAACAAAGGCTTGATCGCGAAAATTAATCGTCGCGAACTAGTTTAACCTCGGTAAATCGCGAAATAAAATCGTCGGGAATAAAAGTTGGTTTACAATATACCGTATTTTTCATTAAGCCCCAAAATCAGTTTCTGCTACTGTTTAGAGCTTCCTTAACATCAGTTCTAAAATTCAAGATCAACGTTGACTAATACTTCATTATGAGTATGTGACTTCAGTTTTCTTGAATTACTGAAATATCGATGCTGATCTGATAAAAACTTGTTTTATCAACTACAACAATTTCTAAGATTATCAAGGAATTTGTGGTAAAATCTGTCAAGAAATGTTATACCAGTGATTTTACAAAATATTGTTTTCCATAAAACATAATTATTTATAGAGAAAAAATAAAAATATCTTCACTTTTGGCAGACATCTGTAAATAGAAGAAACCTGCTAGTGGTCTTCAGATAATTACACTTCCTTTTGCCAATTGATTGTATGGAACTATAATATGTATAGAGTTAACATTGCCTTCATTTGACAACAGACCGACCACTCTGCCGGCTGGGCTACATATGCAGAGGTCGTACTAAAAGTCTTGCAGATGTTAATACTTACTAGTGGCGTGCAAGCAATGCTGTTTAGTTTTGTAGAAAATGCATTCTCAAAGTTCAATTTACAAATTTAGTTTTGTAGAAAATGCATTCTCAAAGTTCAATTTACAAATAAGAGCAAAACAACGCGAAGCTTTGGGATCGTGTGTCATGGAGGGGTGAACACCTCTGTTTACTGATCAAAACTGGCATTTGTTGAAGTAAAATTCTAGACAACTCAATGTGAAAACCATGGCCCGAGAAAATGTGAAAGATGCTAGTCAACACAAGACTTAAGTCAGATTGTCTTTTCAAACAACACCACTATGCTAACAATAGAATTTGTAAAATGCTGTTTTTAAACAAGATTATTGAAATCTTTGTATCATCAACTTCATTGTCAATAGTCTGCTTCTTTTTTCAAAAAATATACAAGTTTTGAGTATGAAGGATATGGAGTGTATTCAATCTCAAAGTCCATAAAACAACACAAAATAGGAGCAGGGATCAGGTGTCATGGAGGAGTGAGCATCCCCTGCTGACCGGTCACACCCGTGTGTGCTTGTCATGTTAGGAAATAACGGAAAAATCCGTCGTCAATTCAGTGTACAAATAATGGAATAACAATTGGTATGAAAAACGTCAGTCAGCATTTGACTCATTTATAAATTGTATTTGCTGACAAGGTCATTGTATCGAGCACAGAACTTACGAAATGGTGACTTTAAATGTCAGACTGCAAATGGGAGACGCATAAATATATTCAGGTAATAAGAAATTATTGCTGCATGAAAAAGGAAAGTTTCCGATTAGTGATTAATGATTATTACTATACAAACAATTAATTAACCGAACAGAATTATTTTGACAAACAACTTATTTTTTGAAAGAATTGTCATATATTTATAAATAGCAAGTCAGCCCCCTACTAATTAAGGAGTATCAAACACAGATAGCAAGCTTACGTTGGGCCAATGTCAGCCCAACGGTGAAAAATGGCCCTCTGTCAGTTTTATTTGTTGGCCCAACATCATCTTGCTCATTCGACCAACAATTGGGCCAACATTTGAATCTTTTTTTTCTGACATTGGTTGAACAATGGCCCAACAACTTTTTGTTGGCCCAATGTTGTCAATGTTATTTATGTTGGAGAAACGTTGGCCGTACTTTGGAAATTATTTACTTATTCACTTATTTTTTAATCAGTTACACAATATGAATTCCAGTTCTGTGACATTTTTTATTTCCATAATAAGGAATAAATCACAATTAATTTATAAATCCTGCATGGATAATTAACTAGTTCTTCAAATGTTGTTTTTAATCACTCCTGTATATTGAAACAAATACATGTAACTCAAAGTCTATCCAATATATCACTACATTTACAACCACTCTTAAATGGGACAAAATGTGCAACTTTGGAATCATTCACTCCTTTTTTTCACTTGTTCATGTTATTGTTTCGTTGTCTATAAAATCCACAGTTAAATCACTCACTGCATGTCCAGTAAAATTCCATACATCAATGGTCTTGTAACAGAAAGGGTTTTCAATCTCCACCAGTTGCTATAAACGATACAAAATTATATATTAGTTTAATCAATTCACAAATAATTTGTATAAGTACTCAGATAAGTAATAATTAACTAGATTACTAATAAACTATATGAAAACTTTGGAAAGTGTAACTTAAGATTATAAAACTTGTTTAATGTTACAAATTATGCCCAAGTTAATATATTTTCATAAAACATAAACTTCCATCAATAACACATAAATCATCTATACTTACATTTCAAGAGCTAAACAATCCGTTTTCTCTTTCTTGCGTTTGCATCCTTTGTTCAAGTGTTGCAAGGATAAATTGTACCACTCCGAGTTTACCAAACAGAAAAAGGATCCAGTCACCCGCTGTGTATGTGGATTTCAACACTGACCTAATTATCTACTCTAAAATTCAGCACTTTAAGTTCCATGGTGCTAGAATATAGAATCTCCAAAATATTATTATGTGCAGAATAAAACTTCTCCATATATAACATGTATAATATATTTGCAATGGTCTTGAATAATAATAACATCAATAAGAATCATCAAAAGTACATCATATGATTTTCATATAAATAAGGTTTTGGAATAATATCGTTTTTTAGATTGATAATCAATGCATGAGTTATTAAGATTAACTCATCCTTACATAACTTTTTAATTAAATTGAGCTGTCTCTATTGAAAAAGCTTAAAATAGGTGGTTCTGAAACACAAATTTAAAAAAAAATGTGCGTAATGAACAATCACCACATGTACCTATTTGTTTTTTCCAAGATTTTCACATCTGTTGGACCAACGCTGGGCCAACGTTAGAAAAGCCCAATCAATGCCTGATTATAATCAACATTCACTTCATTTTGCCAACACTGGACAGAGCAAACACATGCCTAACACACATTGGCCATGTTTTATGTCGCCATTACTTGGTTGCTCCTTGTCATGTTAAATTATATTCAATGGTTTTAATTAAGAATATCTACTGGTTGACCTACGCTGGGCCAACGTCGAATTCCCAAATAAGTGGCCACATTTCATGCCAACATTAACTACACTGGGCCAACATTGGACTGATAATTACATGCCCAACACACATTGGCCATGTAATCATGTCAACATTACTTGGTTGGCCCTAAGATGGGCCAACATTATACATACGCAATTAATGATTATGTTCGGACCTAATGGGCCAACAGAATTATATATTGACAAACAACATTTATATGGGCCAACATTGGCCCAGCATCACATAATCAGCAGAATATCGTCATATATTTATAAATAGCACCGCTGAGTCAGCCCCCTACTAATTAGGAATCAAACATCTTTGTGAAAACGTAAACATAGACAGCTCATGAAGAAAATTTAGGGAAATGCAACACTCGAAATTTGTTTTATAACAGTTAAATATATAATTAATTATGAAATTGTAATATGATACATACCCAAATTCAGTTGCACAACATTAGGATTATTTTCAACATAAAAATCCAATCAACACAAAGGTTTTCTGACAAATTTGAAACAAGTCAAAACGCGTTGAAGTTATTAAACAGATACAAGCGGTTAAAGTATCGAACTTTTGTTGTGAAGAAATATTACGAACCATTCTGAATGGCGTTTGTGTCGTCTATTTGAGTATGAAAACAATCTATATTTAGCCAGCGATTTAAAAATTAAAATACTGAAGCCTTATATCTTTAAACTATGGACTGGGATTTTACCTGCTTACTCATACAGGAGTATTTATAGCACTGGGATATAACGAGTAGATTTTGATTGGAAATAAACTTTTCAAGACAGGAAAACGCATAGAAAAATTTAAGTGACAAATTGAACATAAATATTATTATTATTGCAAAATAATGTACTCATTATACTGAAAAGCAGTTTAACAGTAGGTCTACAATTTAACTGTCATTTAAAAATCATACACAGTTCAAGGTCATTAAATATCATTCTTGGTACTCAAATGATAGCCCAAAGCGCATGTAATGGAAGCAAATAAGTGTATTAAAACTGTATAGGAATAATCTACCATTCTAAATGTAGAGCTTTGGTCAACTGTTAAAGGTTCTGGGGATGCTATTGTCTTTGGAAAATCATACCACTCCATTTTGTCCAATGCATGGTCAGTTGGGTTTAAATCTGGTGATTTAGAGGATCATGGCCGAAAGAAGGTTACTAATGCTTCTTAAGAATGTGATTTTCAAACGAACCATATTTTGCTATGTATTGGCAGATTAAAATACTGCTCCAGGAAACTGCAATATATAGAAAGGCATGAGCAGGTAGAACATCGTTAGAGTGTCTTTTCCCATCAAAGTCCTATGATTATGAAAGAGTCAGTCGTATTTTCTATGTAACACCGTATTCAATATCATTACATTACCAGCGCTGAATTTATCAGTTTTCTTTAAAGCAATATGAGCTGCATTTTTTTTGAAAATTTTATTTTCCTGTTAAAATATTATGTTATTTTGATAAATTTATATGTTACTTAAACCTTTATGACCAATTAGACTAAAATGAAGCAGAGGAAAGATTTCTGTGAACAATCCAATATACAATGTACAGGACGACAGTGATGTAATTTTGATTCAATCAAAGCTTATAAATAGTTCTTCCATCGCAAATATGAAAAATAAGAGTTTATTAACGTTATTTTTTTCTGTCATTAAAATAGTTATTTACAATTTTGCAACAAAAATTCCGACATCAAATTTGCAGCTCATATTGCTTTAAAACGTTCATTACATACCTTATGTACTCTTCAACAACTTACAACAGGCTTTGCGATAAACATTCTGAACATGTAGCTAAACCCAAATGCTCCGCGGTGTTGATATGGCCATACTCTGTTGGTCTGAGATCTTTGAAGTCGATGTTTGGGGTGTTGAAGGGTCAGAACAATGGCATAAATTCTACATACATTCTATAATAAAATGTAGACGGCATCGTTAGATATTCTGTGTAGTTCAGGGATAGCTTATGCTTTAAGTGACGTTGTACATGTATTATGAAGCAATAATAAATATTACACGAAACACAAGCGATCCTTTGCCGCTGATATCATACGTGGTCTGCCATATTTTAGCGATGATTTTGTGTTTATGCTTATGTTTTATAGGTTAGATACGGTGCCAAGCGTAACATTAAATCTCTTTCAATTGTAGACTGTGGTAAGCTCACCTGCTTCCAGTTGCCCTTTTTGTGATATGCATCATTTAGAGACAGCATTTTAAAATACAGTCAATTTTAAGGCGAACCCATTTTCGAAATATCGAGAACGTAAGCATTATATAGCCCTTTTGTAACTGAAAGAGTTGCATCAGAAACCAACAAATGAACACTGAGAAAAAAATACTGTTTAGAATTTTGCAAAGTCAGGCCGTTTTTCTGTGAGATTTGTAGAATAGCTGTATAATTAACAACTGCGTTAAAAACGGGTTTTACATAACCAACTTAAATTTTCAGGGCGTTGTGTCTATTATGCGTTTCTTTTTTTTTTTTTTTTTTTGAAGAGTATATTAGCACTGTATGCGATATAGTGTTAATTTCTAAAGGAACATGTCAAAATATAAGCAAAATTGTATTATTAAGGTTGAAAGATTAAGATTAAAAGGTACCTGCTTGACAGAGGGTCATTCTAAATGTTTGCAGTTCTCATAAGGAGAAATGTAGAATCCTTACTTACCATACCCTCATGTCCTTTATGATTTAATTATACCAACTGATTTAACAATATGTTCAAAAAGTTTGTGGCTGAACTAGGCACAGATCCCACTTCTGGCTGATCTCCGATGTTTTGGAGGTCCGTGTTTGCTCTGCTCCTGTTTTGTAAACAAGAATATCAGCTGCTGTTGATGAAACAAGAATATCAGCAGTCTCGTTTAAAGTCATAATTTCGTAAGTTCTATGGTCGATACAATGACCTTGTCAGCGAAAACAAATTATCATGGAGTCAAATGCTGACTGTCGTTTTTCATACTAATCGTTAGTCTTTTGTTTATACACTAAATTGACGACGGATTTTTTCCGTCATTTCCCGATCATGACAAGGAGCACAAGGCAGGTGTTACAGGTCAGCAGGGGATGCTCCCTCCTCCATGGCACCTGATCCCACCTCTGATGTTTCGGAGGTCCGTGTTTGCTCTGCTCCTATTTTGTATTGTTTTATGGACTTTGATCTTGAATACTATTCGTTATCTCCATATCCTTCATTAATCTCCATTTGTTTTATAACATTCTTTCCATTAACTTCCAGAAATATATCTAACCATGGTTTGTTTCCTGCAATCAACAGTCTTAAAGGACCCAAGTGCATTTCAAGAATTTCAAAAAGTTTTCAATATTTACCATCTTTAAACTCCAAATAGACTATCCTGAATAGCTATAGATCTCTTAATCTTATCACATTAATTTTGATTTCCATAAATATTTTTTTTAGATATTTTTAATGAAAAAAATTTGTCAATGCTAGATGCAGGTAGAGAAATAAATAAATAATTCAGTTTTGGCATAATTAGGTTTTCAACAGTGACGCGACCAATAGGTGTTAGTCTTCGTCGATTCCACCCGTTGTATCAGAGATTTTACTTTGGGTAGAATTATATTATAATTATATTATACTTTCATGCAAATTAGTTGAATCTGATTGGTCGAGAAACATTTGTTAAAAAACACTTTTACCCGCTGAATAATGAAGCCACTTCCTCCAGCGTAGCAACAGTCAATAGTGCTTTGATATTCCAAAAATTAGCGACTGCACAGAATTCATGCGCGCACGGTTCACTGTTATACGTATTTGTATTTGTATATAAATATCGCATGTAGTTGAGTGTAACATTGAAAATTTTCACCCCTCGGTTGACAGTGGTTTTCTTGGGGTGAAAATTTTCAATGTTACACTCAACTTCATGCGATATTTATATACTAGTAATTCGTGCCAGCATTTGTTCCTTAATCTACAAAAGTTAACCAGCAAGGAGAACGTTAATGATCCCCAATCAAACTTCCTTCTTGGATGGTGAAAAACTTGGTTTGAAAATTTGTTTTGACCAATCCAAATAATTTTTGTTTTACTACTGTTTATTTTTAACCCAGATAACCGTGAAAAAAAATCTAAGGCATTAGTGATTTTGGTGAGCCATCAAGGGCAAACGAAGTATCATCAGCATATTGGGAAAGTTTGTTTTCATTTTCCTGAATAATAATGCCTTTAATGTTTTTTATTTTGTTTCACAAGAATAGCAAGGATTTCAGCAGAGGAGAAATAAACAAGGTGCAAGAGGATCTCTTTTGTTGCTAGGTTACTATTGACGTCTTTTTCTATCAATCTAAATATGAAACAGTTGTGAAAGACTCTGTGGTATCTTTCATTTCAAGTTCACTGTGATAGGTTGAGTTGACATATGAAAAGAAATAACTATCAATAATTGATAATACACTGTACGTTGTTGATAAATCTAACTGTAGAGTTGAGGAATATTTATCAACTGATAATGGAGCACAATTAGAGCCCATTGGAATTTTAAGAGTTGGAGGACCTGGTCTTCTAAGACTCCATAAATATTGTCAATGAGGCACCCCGATATATTTTCAATATCAACTGCTGAGCACTTGTGTGTAGAATCAGTGATTTTTAAATAAGTTCATTTTGTTTATGACCAGTCACAGAAATGAAAATGTCCAACTTTCATTTTTACAAAGACATGAGAAGGCATTGTTTCAAGTAAAAATATTTTCTTATTCTCATTTGAGGAAAAGACTTTTTAAAAATATTTTCTGGCTTTGAAATAATTTATTTGATTTATTTTCGTATCTATGACCATTTAAATTACATTGGTATATACCTTTTGAGTTTCGTCAGACATATATGTCAGCTTTATTTTTAATAAAAAAAAACTTTGGAGGCAAATATATTGTACCAAGTCATGCAGAAATTAATTTGTATGATGTATTCTGTTACGAAGACTTCATATATTGTTAAAAATAAAGACACAACAAGTATTAGCTTTCCTAAAAAGCTTGTCTGACGTGGTTTGCTTAAATTTATAAAGCGGAAAGAAATAATATACATTTATTGCATGATAGTGAGGGAAATATGAAGACTTATTCAGCCAAGAAAAATCATATTTTAAAATAATATATTTCTTGGCTGAATAAGTCTTCATGTTTCCCCTGAACATTCCATGCAATGAATTGTTTATTATACCGAAACAAGCAAAACCTTTGAAATAAACATAAACTTTCAAATTCGG
>NW_026930951.1:0-44704 GCF_032062105.1 Saccostrea cuccullata
AACATAGAAAGATGTAATGGACATCTACAAGTAAGTATGGTCACCATGCTCATGTATGCACATGTGTGCACGTAAAATGAGTAAAATCAAAAATACACTTGAATATCGTATTTTTAAAAATACTTTTGAGTTAAATACTTTAATATTTAGTATATCAAAATAAATAGATTGTGTAGACAAGACGATATTTTCATTACCCACATGCATTCACATGCGCACGCGTGCAATGCTAAAATTTGAATGAACTTGGTACACTTCTGGGTAAACGTTGTTAAAGATTCAAATGCATAGAGTCTGTCTTATTTAATGAAACTTAAGGAATATGGCACAAAAGGGGATTGGGGACTTTGGGGGAACATCTTTAACCCCCCCGTTAAATTAGCACTAGTTGTAAAGTGTGTTTAGCATTTGTATTATCTTAAAAGTGGCTGACAAAATATACATGTACTATTTTTAACACTTAATTTTAAAGTTAGTAACTATGGGGTTAAATCCTGCCTCTAACAGGCTGACAATAGCCAGATTTGCGGTCAGCTGGGTTCGATTGCCGGTGGCCAATAGCTCAGTTAGTAGAGCACCTGACCAGAGTTTCAAGGGGCCTGGGTTAAATCCAGGTCTGGTCCACTGCATTTTCTCCTCTCCCTTTACATTTGGTGCAATGACCAGGATGAGCCTGGGTTGGGGTCTTTGGGGGCCAAAGACCTTTAAGGAGGGAGAATGTAGCCGTCAGCCGGTTCTCGGGGGGGATAGATAGCTCAGTTGGTAGAGCCCTGACCAAGTATCGGGGGGCCCGGGGGTTCGAATCTGGTTGGTCCGCTCTTTTTTCCCTCTTTCACGGCAAATTCTCTATAAACAATTAGCCTGGCTAAAAAGTGAAATGGCATCAATATGTTCTGTAGCCTGAAATCATCCTGCTTGTTTACAACTTTTCCTGAATAAACCTTATGAATTTCCCCGATTTTCACTTGCTTAAGAAAAAAGTATACATACCACAACTACACAGATAATAAGGAAAACTTCTTTCCAAATTCTTCCCATTCTTTTTACCTGCATTTAGATCCTGAAATTTAATATTATACAAAATAAATATAAAGCAAAGGCACGTTCAGGTAGCATACGTGTATGCTTGAAGTATATCAAACTTCAAATATTTCTCTTCATGGATAAAAAAGTATATATTAGGGACACATGCCAAGATTAACGACATGCTTGTAGGCCACATTGCTTACCTGAGCACATTGGATATGAGTGCAGTATAGAAAAGTCTTTATTTATAAATCATAAGTGGTCCAAATATAACCATGCTAATTAACACATGGGAAAAGAAGATGATTTGAAGAATCCTGATTTAACACTACCTGCGAATGATTATGTATTAATATGACTAGTCAAGGATTTCTTGTTCGTGAGAATGAGATTTGTAATTATCTTTTCTATTTCTTTTATCCATGAAGAGAAATATTTGAAGTTTGAACTTTATTTTGATTTTGAGCATCGAATTTATGTGATTTTGTTCAGTTCAATTCATGCATTTTTTTTAATAAATTTTTAAAATACCAACATGACTTTTTGTTAAAACTGGTAAGCATTTTTTTTTTGACAAGGAAGATTATAGTCAGTAGCTCAAGGTACCAAAGAGTCAGAAGCACATAAAACGTTTCCTCCATTTATTATAAGATGATATCGTATCAAGAGTAAACTGAAAGAAAAGAATCTTTGTTATTATATTGCAAGTTGAGAGAAATGAATAATTTGCTATGAACCCATAAAACATAGGTTACAATCAAAGATTACGAAGCTCACCTCGACGAATGTTATCAGTTTACGTGATGCAAATCTCACATCATATTTTCTTAAATTTAGTATTCATCGAAACAACAATATTCTTGCAAGTTGTGTTTAACCCCTTACATGGCATATACACATTTCTAAGCCTGTAGCATGAAAAATATGTATATGTATAGTGTAAACAAATATTCAGAACTGTTAATACTGTATATATCAAGGTCTTCAAGTTCATTCGGATTGATATCTACAAAACTTTAACCAAATCTCTTGTATGGAAAATATAGGTCAGATCCAGCATCCGAAGCAAGTCTGATAGTGTCCATCCTTAGATGCATCATCCATGCAAGTTTGGTTTAGCTAGGGCTTATAGTTACTTGGGAAGAAAAATATAGGTCATATCAAGCAAACGAAGCAAGTCTGGTAGTGTCCATCTCTAGATACATCATCCATGCAAGTTTAGTTTAGCTAGGGCTTAAAGTTACTTGGGAATGAAAATATAGGTCAGATCCAGCATCCGAAGCTAGTCTGGTAATGTCCATCCCTAGATGCATCATCCATGCAAGTTTGGTCCAAATAGGGCTTATAGTTACTTGGTAATGAAAATGTAGGTCAGATCCAGCATCCGAAGCTAGTCTGGTAGTGTACATCCCTAGATGCATCATCCATGCAAGTTTGGTTCAAATAGGGCTCATAGTTCCTGTGGAATGGACCTGCTCCAAAAACTTTAACCTGGTCACTCATCTGAAAAATGTAGGTCAGATCCAGCATCCGAAGCAAGTTTGGCAGTGTACACCCCTAGATGCATCATCCAATTGCAAGTTTGGTTTAGCTAGGGCTTATAGTTACTTGGGAATGAAAATGTAGGTCAGATCCAGCATCTGAAGCAAGTCTGGTAGTGTCCATCTATTTAGTTTAGCTAGGGCTTATAGATACTTGGGAATGAAAATATAGGTCAGATCCAGCATCCGAAGCTAGTCTGGTAATGTCCATCCCTAGATGCATCATCCATGCAAGTTTGGTCCAATAGGGCTTATAGTTACTTGGGAATGAGAATTCTGGTAGTGTACATCCCTAGATGCATAATCCATGCAAGTTTGGTCCAAATAGGGCTTATGGTTCCTGTGGAATGGACCTGCTCCATAAACTTTAACCTGGTCGCTTATCTGGAAAATGTAGGTCAGATCCAGCATCCGAGCAAGTTTGGTAAGTTCACACCCCTAGATGCATCATCCATGCAAGTTTGGTCTGGGTAGGGGCTTATAATTCCTTGGGAATTGGACCTGCTCCAAAAACTTTAACCTGCTTCAAAAACTTTAACCTGGTCACTCATCTGGAAAATGTAGGTCAGAACCAGCATCTGAAGCAAGTCTGGTAGTGTACATCCCTAGATGCATCACCCATGCAAATTTGGTCCCGGTAGGGTTTATAGTTCCTTGGAAATGGACCTGCTCCTCAAGTCAACCTGCTCCAAAAACTTTAACCAGGTCACTCATCTAGACAAGAGGCCCATGGGCCTTATAGGTCACCTGAGCATTATGCAACAACTTTCCAGTGATTGAATTTGATTCATGTTTTAATCCAGATGCTATGGCATTCACAATTTTGAAATAGGCACCATTGATCATCATAACAATACACTTAGCAGTTGCTTAGTTTGTTTACTTAATACCCATAGGCAGGGTAGGGGAACAAAAACTGCATTTCAAGTAATCAGTAATATTCAGCATGATCAGTAATGCCCCAATCACACATGAACCCCTGACCCTTAGGCCTAGATCCACACATTGCACAATTTTTGAAAAGGCTCCCTTGCTTTTCAAAAATATTTGAGAAATACCAAGGAGCAAATTTCAAACAATTCATCCAGTTTCAGTATATAAGTACAGCCCCCCCCCCTACCCTTTATGTTACCCTTGACCCTGGGGTTCATCTGCTTGAAATTCACAATTCATTGTATAATGAATAAAGATTAGGACCCTTACTCATCACTAACTTATTTAGTTTATTTAATACATAGGTAGTTCATCTGCTTAATACCAAGGCTCATCATAACTATGCACTTATTTAAGAAGAAAACTTTCAAAGATTTAGTGTATTTTCATTGTATAATCAATAACTAGCCCCACCCTATCATTAGAATCCCTGACCCTGGGGGCATAAAATTCACAATTTTGGAAGAGGCACTCTTGCTCATCATAACTATGCACTTAGTTAGTTTATTTAATACCCAGACAGAATAAAGAAGATTTTCAAAGATGAAAAGCAATAGATTTTCAAAGAATTCATGTATTTTCACTATATAATCTAAAGATGTATTTTCACCCCCCCCCTACACCAGAACCCTGGGGCCCCAGGTACTTGCTCATCATAACTATGCACTTAGTTGGGGCCATCGAATTCATGTACATGATTTTGGCCCCCACCCCCCTAGACCCTGGGGCCATCGCACTTTTGCTCATCATAACAAAGCACTTAGTTAGTTAATTCAATACCCAGGAGCAGAGAAGAAGATTTTCAAAGAATTCAAGTATTTTCACTATATAATCTATAGAGCCCCCCCCCCCCCCTTACACCAGAACCCCTGATCCTGGGGCCATAAAATTAACAATTTTGGTAGAGGCACTCTTGCTCATCATAACTATGCACTTATTTAGTTTATTTAATACCCAGGAGCAGAGAAGATTTTCAAAGAATTCATGTATTTTCACTATATAATCTATAGAGCCCCCCCCCCCCCTTACACCAGAACCCCTGACCCTGGGGCCATACAATTCACAATTTTGGTAGAGGCACTGTTGCTCATCATAACTATGCACTTATTTAGTTTATTTATTACCCAGGAGCAGAGAAGAAGATTTTCAAAGAATTCAAGTATTTTCACTATGTAATCTATAGAGCCCCCCCCCCCCTTACACCAGAACCCCTGACCCAGGGGCATAAAATTCACAATTTTGGTAGAGGCACTCTTGCTTATCATAACTATGCACTTAGTTAGTTTATTTAATACCCAGGAGCAGAGAAGAAGATTTTCAAAGAATTCATGAAATTTCACTATATAATCTATAGAGCCCCACCCTAACACCAGAACCCCTGACCCTGGGGCCATAAAATTCACAATTTTGGTAGAGGCACTCTTGCTCATCATAATTATGCACTTAGTTAGTTTATTTAATACCCAGGAGCAGAGAAGAAGATTTTCAAAGAATTTATGTATTTTCACTATATAATCTATAGAGCCCCACCCTAACACCAGAACCCCTGACCCTGGGGCCATAAAATTCACAATTTTGGTAGAGGCACTCTTGCTCATCATAACTATGCACTTAGTTAGTTTATTTAATACCCAGGAGCAGAGAAGAAGATTTCAAAGAATTCATGAAATTTCACTATATACTTATTTAGCCCCACCCTAACACCAGAACCCCTGACCCAGGGGCCATGAATTTCACAATTTTGGTAGAGGACTAAATGCTGATAAAAATAATGCAAAAAGTTTGACTGGTTGATGTCCAGGAGTAAAGAAGAAGATTTTTAAAGACTGCACTAATTTTAGTGGTTTTTGCCCCACCCCCCAGGCCCCAGGGGGGCAGGGCCCATGAAATTCACAATTTTTGTTCCCCTTCACCCATAGATGCTATATGCCAAATTTGGTTGAAATTGGTTCAGTGGTTTCAGAGAAGAAGCTGAAAATGTTCAAATGTTAACGCACGACGCACGACGAACGACGAACGACGACGGACGAAAAGTGATAGCAATAGGTCACCTGAGTTTACTCAGGTGACCTAAAAATGTAGATCAGATCCAGCATCCGAAGCAAGTCTGGTAGTGTACATCCCTAGATGCATCATCCATGCAAGTTTGGTTCAGGTAGGGCTTATAGTTACTTGGGAATGGACTTGCTCCTAAAACTTTAACCTGGGACGCCGACGCTAATGTCGACGTCTACGCCGGGGTATAGCATTTATAAGTCATCTCGACTTCGTCGAGGTGAGCTAAAAACAAAGTTCTGCCTAGTGCATACTCTTTGTATTCATAGAAATTGACTTTAATCTTAATTTCTGATTCTTTGTCCCAAAATGGAGATCGTCGTCGCCCTTCTAGAATATTCCAGGTATTCGAAAAATCTATTTTAGCATACTGGTAGGGATGTGCGATTTTATCGGTATACCGGTATATCGCGATCTTTTGTTGCGTGATACGTATCGTGTTACGGAGACCTAAATACCGGTTTTTAGGTACATATTATAAGTTCTGAAATTATTAATTTATTTGATCAATCTTTCAAATAACAATTGCAGAAAGTATAAAAAATGTTGTAAAAAGTGCAAAGAACGGCATACTATGACTTACCGTCCAAACATAATTGATTTTATATACATAAAAATTTCAAAAACGTAAAATTTTGTTTTTCTATAGCATATTTTTTAGAAAAATAATGACTTTTCATATAAAATCATTGTAAAAACTGCTTTTTAAAATACCATGATATTATCATGATATTGTGGGGAAAAATCGTGATATATCGTGATATGAAATTTTTGGCGATACCCATCCCTACATATTGGTCACAGTCAAGGTCACAAGGTCATTGAACTTGGTGTCGTTTGAAAGAACTTAATTGGTGGAGTATGCATACCAATATTAATTCCCAACATTCTTATGGTTCAAAAGTTATGGCAAAAAATGGAAGAAGCTATTTTTGGCAAGTAGGTCACAGTCAAGGTCACAAGATCATTGGACTTGACGTCCTTTGAAAGGACTTTGTTAGTGAAGTATGTATACCAAATATGAAGTCCCTATTTCTTATGGTTCAAAAGTTATGGTAAAAAGTGGGAAAAGCTATTTTTAGCATATAGATCACAGTCAAGGTCACAAGGTCATTGACCTTGATGTCATTTGGAAGGACTTTATTAGTGGAAAATGCATACCAAATATGAGGTCTCTATCTCTCACGGTTCAAAAGTTATGGCAAAGTTTAAAGTTGACAACAGACAGACAGACAGACGGACAGACAAACAGACAGACGGATAGGACAAAAAGAATATACGCCCTGGATTCTATCGATCCGGGCGCATAAAAATATGGACCAGACATGAATAATGATTTTTTTTCTATCTACGTCCCTGAACTTGCACAAATGACCTTGGGTCAAAGTCATGACACCTCTGGTCATAAGCAATCTTTGTGTAAATGAGGATCTGTCAAGGATTACCTTATGAGATATGAACCAGGCACAAATTATGAATTTTTTTCTTTCAGTGACCTTTAACTTTCACAAATGACCTAGGGTCAAGGTCATGACTTAACCTCAAGACATATGAAATCTTTGTGTAAATCAGGAACTTACCATGTGTACCAAACATAAATTTTTTCAGTGACCTTGAACTTGCAGAGATGACGTTACACCAAAGTCATGACACACCCTTATGACATTGAGGAATCTATGTGTGAAATTGGAACTTACCAAGTTTATCCATAAGCAAGGTATGGACCGTATACGGATTATGAAATTTTTTCTTTCAGTAACCTTAAACTTAAATGACCTTGGCTCAAGGTCATAATACACCCTCAGGTCATGAGCCAGCTGTGTGTAAAGTAGTAGATTTGAGTTTTTCCATTATAAAGATATATACCAAACATAAATTATGAAAATTTCTTTCAGTGACCTTGAACTTTCATAGATGACCTTACGTTAAGGACATGACACACCCAAAGGTCATGACCAATCTTTGCATGAAGTAGTTGAATCCAATGTTCCTCTGTAAGAACGATATGGACCAGTCACGTTTGCACAGACAGACAAACAGACAAGCTGATTCCTATATACCCTCCAAACTTCGTTTGCAGGGGGTATAATGATACACGGCCATGATGCATAGATAATAAAATCCACCAAATCATGAACAAGTGCATAAACTTACGTAAATATTTTTTAAAACTAAGTGAAATGCAAATTAAAGAAAATTGATATCTAGGTCACAGAAAAGTGCAGGGTCAAAAGTTTGTTTATGCTATTGAACAACTCTCACTAAAACTTATCAGCATGTGTAATAGAAGTATCACCTATACAATTTTGGTCCAGCTAGGGCTAAAAGTTAGGTACCTGCTCCACAAAATTTAACCTGGTCACTTATCTTGAAAACCCAAGGCAGATTTATCATCTTAAGCAAGTGTGGTAGTATAATTCATCCTTAGATGTATCAAGTTTGGTCCAGGTAGGCTTAAAGTTACTCGGAAATCCAAAAAGTTTGACCTTGTCTTTCATCTGGAAAATCTAAGTCAGATCCAGCATCCAAAGCAAGCGTGGTAGTGTCCATATCTAGATGCGTCTTGTGCAAGTTTGGTCCAGGTGGCACTTGTAATTACTTAGAAACGGACTTGCTCCTAAAACTTAAACCTGGATACCTACACTGACAATTCAATTATTCATGATAAAATAGGTATAGCAAAAGCTTATCTCGACTTCGTGGAGGTGAGCCAAAGAAATCACCATTATGATGTAAACTGTTGCCAAGGAAAGGTCAGGATAACAAGAGGCCCATGGGCCACATCGCTCACCGGAGTAACTTGGGTGATGCAGATCTTTTAAAAAGATTTGTTCTATATATATTTCTATGTAAAACTTGGATTCCCCATTGTGGCCCCGCCCTATGCCCGAGGGTCATGATTTTAACAATTTAATATCTACACTACTCAAAGGATGCTTCCACATAAGTTTCAGCTTTCCTGGCCCAGTGG
This sequence comes from Saccostrea cuccullata, assembly GCF_032062105.1. Lineage (NCBI taxonomy): Eukaryota > Metazoa > Mollusca > Bivalvia > Ostreida > Ostreidae > Saccostrea > Saccostrea cuccullata. The sequence continues at coordinate 8,527 of NW_026930951.1, forward strand.
TTCTTTAAAAGAAGATTTTAAAAGATTTGTTCAATAAATCTCTATGTAAAACTTGGATTCCCTATTGTGGCCCCGCCCTACCCCCGGGGGTCATGATTTTAACAATTTTATATCTACACTACCAAAGGATGCTCCCACATAAGTTTCAGCTTTCCTGGCCAAGTGGTTCTTGAGAAGAAGATTTTCAAAGATTTGTTCTATATATTTCTATGTAAAACTTGGATTCCCTATTGTGGACCCGCCCTAACCTCGGGGGTCATGATTTTAACAATTTAATATCTACACTACCCAAGGATGCTTCCACATAAGTTTCAGCTTTCCTGGCCTAGTGGTTCTTGAGAAGAAGATTTTTAAAGATTTGTTCTATATATTTCTATGTAAAACTTGGATTCCCTATTGTGGCCCCGCCCTACCCCCGGGGGTCATGATTTTAACAATTTAATATCTACACTACCCAAGGATGCTTCCACATAAGTTTCAGCTTTCCTGGCCCAGTGGTTCTTGAGAAGAAGATTTTTAAAAGATTTGTTCTATATATTTCTATGTAAAATTTGGATTCCCTATTGTGGCCCCTCCCTTTTCCCGGTGGTCACTATTTTCACAAATTAATATCTGCACTACCCAAGGATGCTCCCACATAAGTTTCAGCTTTCCTGGCCCAGTGGTTATTGAGAAGAAGATTTTTAAAGATTTATTCTATATATTTCTAGGTAAAACTTGGATTCCCTATTGTGGCCCTGCCCTACCCCCGGGGGTCATGATTTTTACAATTTAATATCTACACTACCCCAGGATGCTTCCACATAAATTTCAGCTTTTCTGGCCCAGTGGCTCTTGAGAAGAAGATTTTTTAATGACCCCACCCTATTTTCGTATTTTCTTGATTATCTCCCCTTGGAAGGGGTCTTGACCCTTGATTTTAACAATTTAAATTCCCCTTCACCCAAGGATGCTTTGTACCAAGTTTGCTTAAAATTGGCCCAGTGGTTCTTGAGAAGAAGTTGAAAATGTGAAAAGTTTACAGACGGACGGACGGACGGACGACGGACACCGGGTGATCAGAAAAGCTCACTTGAGCTTTCAGCTCAGGTGAGCTAAAAATGTTGGTGCAGTTGATTAACTCTAATCAGTATGTATCAACATATAAAGTTTAATAAAAATAACTTGAATTTCTTTAAAACTGAACTAAACACTTATTTAAGAAAATGAGGTCAAGGTCAAAGTAGAGGTCTAGGTAAAAATCAAAAGCCTGAAAGGCTTCAATGGCGTCGAACAAGAAAAAGAATTTCAAAAGTGAGAAGATAGGTCAAGTGGGTGACTCTGGTAACATAATAATAAAATATTTAACACAAATACAGTGAAGGGCCTTTTGTCCTGGTCCGAATGAAGCAGAGTTTGAATTGACCAGACATCGTCAGAAATGTCACGCTCAATAGCAAACTATTTTATAATTTCTTTTCAGTCAATCAAAGACATATGATTATGAAGGGTTACATAAATTCATAAATTATTTTTTTCTACTTGCCACCATCTTCGCTAGCCAAGGGTTTCTGATACGCTACTCTCCTCATAAACCCTTGGCCTACGGTGTTCATAGAAATCGGGTTTTTTTCCAGTGACATATGAGTTTTAGATAAACAATAATAGCACAAAAGTATATCACACACATATAGTTCTAAATTCAGAAATCAATCATAATGATCGCTGCTCAAATAAAACTAGATATCATTGAGATGGTGGCCATCTCAAAGGGCCCCGCGTTAAACAATGAACATGAAAATGTAAGGTCGTTTAAAAGGGATTATTTTGAAGAGGAACATTTGAGTTAAACAGTAAAAGTCATTTAGTACGACTTCACGGATACTGCAAATTTACTAATATTTATTGAAGTTATCTTGTATCCCAAGTTATATAAATTTACTGGAATTAAAGGCAAAGAATTATGCACCAAACAAAGATTTTAAACAGAAAGGGTAATTCTGACCATGACCTAGAAACTTCGACCAAGGCCACTGCACATCCATTGACCAGTGGATCTCTATGAGTGAAGTAATAGCCAGATTGTGCAAACAAAAGAGAAGATATACTCCTGACTAGGATTTTTCATATCATTCTGCTATGACCTTGACCTTTGACCTAGAAACCTGGTTCAAGGTCACTGCACGCCAGTTACCCAAAGACACTGGGTGAAGTATGAGGCAGTTTGGGCTAAGGAGAGAGAAGATATGCTCTGGACAAGGATTTTTCATATAATTCTGCTATGACCTTGATCTTTTACCTAGAAACCTGGTTCAAGGTCACTGCACACCGGTTATCCAAAGGCACTCTGTGCGTGAACTATGAGCCAGATTGGGCCAAGGAGAGAGAAGATATGCTCCAGACAAGGATTTTTCATATAATTCAGCTATGACCTTGACCTTTGACCTAGAAACCTCGTTCAAGGTCACTGCACACCAGTTACCAAAAGGCACTCTGTGGGTGAAGTATGAGCCAGATTGGGCCACGGAGAGAGAAGATATGCTCCGGACAAGGATTTTTCATATAATTCAGGTATGACCTTGACCTTTGACCTAGAAACCTGGTTCAAGGTCACTGCACACCGGTTACCCAAAGGCACTCTGTGGGTGAAGCATGAGTCAGATTGGGCCAAGGAGAGAGAAGATATGCTCCGGACAAGGATTTTTCATATAATTCAGCTATGACCTTGACCTTTGACCTAGAAACCTGGTTCAAGGTCACTGCACACCGGTTACCCAAAGGCACTCTGTGGGTGAAGCATGAGTCAGATTGGGCCAAGGAGAGAGAAGATATGCTCCGGACAAGGATTTTTCATATAATTCAGCTATGACCTTGACCTTTGACCTATAAACCTGGTTCAAGGTCACTGCACACCGGTTACACAAAGGCACTCTGTGGGTGAAGTATGAGCCAGATTGGGCCACGGAGAGAGAAGATATGCTCCGGACAAGGATTTTTCATATAATTCAGCTATGACCTTGACCTTTGACCTATAAACCTGGTTCAAGGTCACTGCACACCGGTTACCCAAAGGCACTCTGTGGGTGAAGCATGAGTCAGAAATGGCCAAGGAGAGAGAAGATATGCTCCGGACAAGGATTTTTCATATAATTCAGCTATGACCTTGACCTTTGACCTAGAAACCTGGTTCAAGGTCACTGCACACCGGTTACCCAAAGGCACTCTGTGGGTGAAGTATGAGCCAGATAGGGCCAAGGAGAGAGAAGACATGCTTTGGACAAGAGATCTCGGACGGACGGACGGACGGACAGCTAGACGGACGGACCAGACTGATCACTATAGAGCGCCCGCCAAGCGGGGCCCTAATTATACTGATCAATAAATCAAACTGTTAGTGTAGTAGTTTCTCCATTTGACCCTATCAAGGTTATTAGCCGCCATCTTGGACTGGGGGCAAACATTGGGGGCTGACGTCACAAAAATAATGGCCGAATCGATCTCCGCAGCTGACGATGCAGCGAATATAATCGCCGCGTATAATTTACCTGCGTCGTAACAAGTGTTCCTAGGTGTGCAGAAGAGACCCCAAGGTAATGTTTTTTGACCATAAACAAGTATTTTATCTTTGATTTCCACTTTAATGATGTAAGTTGCATATTTACTCAAGGTTGTCAAAACCACGTGGCAGAAGGAAACGCTTCCTGTACTTAGGAGGTCGGTCATGTTTTGCATTGCCCTGGCTATATGCGGCATATTTCAGTACTGTAATTTTTGTGGTCTTAGGTGATGATTTGGATGCTAGGCAATTTTTTTCCGAAGGCCTCAGACAAAATTTCATTTCTTTTATAGAGCTTTGAAATCGGCCAAAGGGGGGTGAGATATCGAAAAAATATAATACATCGGTATAAGATGAGTTCTAATGAACAATATCCAAGGTTGAACATTATTTTTAATTTTAATATAATTAATATAATATAAAAAAATTATATTTTGTATGTTATACATATAAATTAAGTGTCATTGATTCATTACACCTTCACTGTACTTTACTATATTACTAGTCATTCATGGTTTAGTATCGACATTGTTTATACAGAAACTCTTGCATGTACAGGGGTGTCAAGAAATATGAAAGATATTTATAAAGACACCTTGAAAAAAGTATTTTTCCCCATGAAAATATTTTTTTTTTCATCACTGCAATTTTGAATACTTTTATTGTAATTATGAATATTGCTATAGCTATTTGCCGAAAAATTTAAAATTGAGTGATATTTAGATATATTTTAAAATACACTGTACATAAATATAGCAAATATTTTACATGCATAAAATAGGTATGACTATCCTCAAATTCATGTTCAGTCAATTAAACAAGGAGAAATAAAATAAATAAATAAATAAAAAAGAAATAAAAGGAAACCAAAAGGCTTTTAATATTGATTCATGTAATAGTTATTCCAGAAAAAATATCCATGGTGCATGCATATGAAGCAAAATTGTGCAATTTTACACAATTTAATATTATTGTAGAAGAGAGGATGTCCTAGAAACACCAAGGCTTGACTCAGAGTCAGAGTTAAAACGCTGGATATGACAAGGCAGGATGCAGCTAAAGCAGCTCCAAATTGAGTTCGTTATAGGACTGTCGCCAATGGCCTATGTTCCTCATAGAACGACAGGCCGAAGTAAGTACATGAAGTAAGTAGCAGGACGTACATGTCATTGTGCTTTCAAACCATGTTATTTAGGGAATAACTATCTTTCTAATTTGGTATTTGCGACCGTTAATGCTGATTTAACGGTCGCAAAATGAGTTTTACCGGCGACGCGTAAGCGGAGCCGGTAAAAATCAGCATTAACGGTCGCAAATACCAAATAAGAAGATTAGTTATTCCCATTCTAATGCAATCCATGCATTTTCTTTGTTGTTTACGTCTTATTTTGATGAATTTTGTTACATGAAATACGTCATGGAGCACTGTGTTTTGCGTCGCTATATTATGATGTCACAATGAAAAAGCTTTCACGCTCGTTAATGCTCGTTTTACTGCTTCAAACATCAGTGCATTAGCCAATGAAAAAGTGTTTTACAAAACAATTGCATTAGAATTGAATTTTAAACAAATTAGTTTTGAAATTAAAGTGAATCCTTGTGTAAATACATGTATTCAAATTAAAAAAAGGATTTTAAAGGTTTGAAAATAAAAATGATGCATTTTTTGTTCCATCTGTTATAAACAGCCCATAAAATTGGATCAAAAAGTAGATAAATACAGTAGCATTGTGACATAATACCACCAAATTACACACATAATTAATTCGTAATATGCTAAGTTCTTCCTCAAATTTGCAAAGCAAATCTTTATTTTGTAAATATTTAGTTTTAAGAAATGAATATTTACAATATATGAATCTTACTTAACAGCAATGATTTTAAAAATTATCAAAGATATTTCGTTAGGAAATTATCAAATTTTTATAATAATTATACATGCTTACATGTACTTATCTATTTTTTCAGAAGAGTGCTCTTTCAACACTGCATGGCAATATAAACAGTATATGCCTCAAGTTTTAACTCTACATATTTCAAATTTAAAGGAGATCAAGTTGTTTAGCTTTATTGCAATTTTTGCTTTGAAATACAGTTATGTTGAATAATTGAATGACTCATCTTGAGAAATGTGTGAAATGTGCTGCAGGTTTTTGAAACTGTTTAATAAATCAAGGCTATTTCTAATGATTTGAAACCACTTGTAGATTCAAAATGCCTTTATATTCATTAATTTAATCATTTTATAAAATTATACTTAATTATCATAAATGATAGTCTCTGTGCTATTTCTGTTAAAACAGATTTCTATCTGATAAAATCATAGATATTTAACTCTGAAGAATATTGGTCCTACTCCTTTAAAATGTATAATCTCCTCATTACAGATTTTGAAGAATCCTCAATTCAAATCCAGACTGCGGCAGCCCTACCATGTAGCTGTTGGACTCATATGGGATAACAATAATCAAAAGTCACGATATCCATGCATGGATTTTATCTCATCTTGATTAAATGTAGAGAAATCATATACAGTCTATTTTGTGATAGAAACTAAAAGAGAGAGGGCTTTGCATTGTCCTTTTGAATTTGCTAGGACAATTTTTTATGAACTTTAGAATATCGCTCATGTACATATTTTTGTTGAAAGATAAAGTACACTTATTAATACTGATTAGGCCATTCCAATTTTTTTTATGTTTAGTGTCTACGTGTGCCTTGGTTTTTGACACCCCATGTCAGAAAAAAACAAACAGAATTAAGATTTCGAAAATTGATTATTCAGGTCAAAATTTTTGATTTCCAGCAATATCTCTGAATATTTGTATAATACATGTATTTCATTATTGGAATAGTTTTAGTATTTAATGCCTTGATTTTGCTGAAGAAAATAACTTTCTTTATGAAAAATCGATAAATGAAATCATATCTTTTGAATTATGTCATTTATATTACAATAAAATATGTGTTTTATTATTTTTTTTTGTACCTGTGTGTTTTTAGCGAATAGGTAGCTAGGTTTTTGAAAGATGGGTGGACACTAAACAGAGAAAAAACTTGGAATGGCCTTAGCTTCAACTAAATATTAAAGTTTAAATTTGCCATGGATATTTTAATTTTACCAATTTGACCAAGATGTTTGCAGACTGACATATTTCTTGAACACGTTATACATGTTATATTACAACTATTTGAAATACAATGTAAATACCTATCGTACTTACTTTATTATATGCAATGTCTTTGCATATATTTGCATGTATACTCAGAAAAATCAAATGCATGTTTTTTTTTCAAAGTTGTTACAATAAGAGCTATTTTAAGGGAAAGAAAAAAAATTGACATGATATTAAAACTTGTATTTTTATTTCAGCTTGTAAAAATTCATGTATTAATCATAATAAATAATAAATTTGTACATGTATGTAAAATTGTTTTCAATTGAGAATACTTGACTCTCTTTCGCACGTGATCCTTGGAATGTCATGTGCTTTAAATATGAATGTGATTTACCCACATTTTAAAATTGAGTCCTAGATCTAGCTGCCAGGTCTGTTAAAGAAATTTCAGGGTGATGAAGGAAGAGGGCCGGGATCAACTGAAAACTTATGTTTTGACAAACAAAAACAATGTTCATATTAATTAGTGAGGGGACACAACAACTGTATAGATAAGCTTATTGTATTGTGTGATGTGAATATATTGTATCCATTGGATTTAATTATTGAGGGGGTACATGGTAACACCACAATCCACATATGGTTTCTTTCATGTCTGCTTCATAAATTGCTAAACATTATACAGTGATCCATTGATGAGTGAATCAAAGAATCTAATTTCACTAAATTTGTAATTTTTTTTTCATATACAGTTTTTCAGGGGAGGGGGAGAGTAGGGGATTGTTGTACAATGATCACACAAAAAGGAAATTTAGGAATTCCTTGTTTTCTGCTGAATGCCAATTTTTCACTTATTGTCGGACTAATTGATAAAGATACTGTGTTATTTTTCCTTGTTTTTTTTTTCTTCTATCATAAAAATAGTTTTACTATATTAAAAATTAATATGCTTAAGAAAGAGTAGGATACCTGCTTAAATTTTTTCATGAGGAATATAAGCCAGATATTTTGTCTACAGTACTACTGAGAGCTTTCTCTCAATTGAATTATATATTTCCGCAGCTATACAATCACTGAGATTTCATATACAGTGTATGTAATGAAAATAAACATAGGATGTATAAATTCTATTTTTATACCCCATCCAAAGGAGAGAGGGAATACAGTTTTACTCGTGTGTACCAGTCCGTCTGTCTGTCCAAAACAAATTTTTGGTTGCAGTTTTCTCAGTAACTACTCATCACAGATGCTTGAAAGTTTAGCACATTCTTTGCTGAGGCATGTCTTTTGGTGGGATTTCATTTTTCTATGAATCGGATGTCAACTTCCTATTGATCTGTGCATCTGCCTGTAACTGTAACTTCAGTTTATTGATATAATATTGTATATTCACATCAGAGCAGGGGTTTGATTGGTGAGCATTGGCTCACAGACTTCTTGTTAGATATGCATGAAATAGAGACAGGGAAGTCAGATTGTATTGTTACAAAAATATACTAAGTCCTAAACAAAGGAAAGGTCTTCAATACATGTACATGTGTACATGTATTTGGATTCTTGTATCATATTTGGTAAACTAAAAATTTTTTTTTATGTTTTAATAAATGTTAATGATGAAATTTATTTACGATAACCAGGTATCGAATCAGAGACTTTGCGTCACTAGTCAGAAGCTATAACTGTTGAAGTACTTTCAATGTCAATACACTGTCTAAATCTTGTATAGCTTTAAAAGTCCCAAAAATTGTAAACAGCATTGTAAACCTTATTTTAATATTTCTAAAAGTTAAGCAGAATTTTACACACACAGTGCACATGACACAGACAATTTTTTTTGTATGATTAAAAATTTTTTTTAAAAATTACTGTTTAAATAAATATGTATAATTATTTACTTTGAAGTTGCAATTTTGATATTGATATACACATGCAACATATTTTTAAATCATTCTATAATATTACACATAGTTAATATTTAATTAATTAAAACATATATTTAAAGTTCTCTCAATAAAATATCTAAAACATTATATTAAAATAAATATTATTTTTTAAGTGTATTTGGTCTATTTACAGATGTTTTATGAGCTTTTATTCATTCAATACTTCTCAATATTCTCAGTTGGATCCGCCCGCGTTAGTGGTATAGATATAAAAGAAATTAATTTTTAAAAAATCATCAAAGTAAAAAATAAAATGACTGCCGTCACGAGAAAAGGGCCCTTAAGGTCAAATTTTCACAAATTGACTTTTCGGCACATTTTGATAGCCGGACTCTTTCTGTATGCAAATATACATAAATTTTGAAAATATCTCACCTTTTCGGTATTTTATGAGCATTTTAGTGAGGCGCTCTATATATAACTTTGACGTTACTCACTGAAAACGTAATGACGTCGCCTGCATCTTATTCAATTTTCAAAAAATCTTTTAAAGTTACAGGTTTTTTTTAATAACCTCAATCGTTTCGAGAATTAAAAACGTGAGAAAGTATTTCATCTTTTCTTCCAAGCGACTAGTATGTAACTATTCCTAAGGGATTTCGTATGCTATTACTATTTTTATGCTAATTTTATAGCAGTTCTAGAAATTCGTTTAAAAAAAAAGGGGGGGGGGGTCTAGACGGAATCTAGGAACGGTTTATAACATAATCAGTATGGAAATAATATTTGTTTAAATTCATAAAAATTATTCTTTTATATAAAATAATTTAATTTAATTTATAGAATATATAACGCACTTGTAACACTTAAAAATTAAAAGAAATATATAGATAGACAGAGAATCCCATGCAGAAGGACACCACGCGCAAATAGGAAACCCCTTTTGAAAAGCACATCGATCCCAATGTTTAAAAAATCTTACGAGGCAGCATTCACTCACCAACACACATGCACGTAACTTTATTCTGTTACGATAAAAAAACAAGTGTATTTTCTGTATCACCGAAAAATTTAATTGAGAAATAAATTCAGATACGCTAAGAAATGTAAACTTGTTCTTAAAAACGTTTATTGCTTTATAAACATTCATGAAAAAATATACGTTCCCTTCTTCCATGCAAGCGGATTTAAAAATTTTTACGCTGTTGAATAGTTTAATAAAAATGTTTAAGCTCTACATTTCTATTGTTTTTGCAATTCATTTTCGTCGCCTGCCTTAGTTATGGAGTAGAAAAGTAGTAAATAGGCAAAAGAAGGACAAATGAATTATTCATAATATACCGTATACCTCAAATTGAAACCGTATTTTAACTTCTTATTTTTTTTTAAACGTTAATCACAATTAAAATCGGTTACAAATATTTCTGCACATTAACCCTTTATTTTATTTGTGGCACCTGTACCCTCTTTCACTTGAACACAGCATTTGTATATTTCTTACAAGGACCGCTACTATGATTTCAAAAAATATCATTTATGCATAATATTGTATAATTTAATCAAAGAGATGGGAATTGTGCTGTTCTTGTCTCTTTTTATTGGTGCTTGACTTTTCTGTGCGAAATTAGTTCCATTTAAATTTTAACGAAATCTATTTGAAACTGAATGAATACTGGTAGTGGAGCCTCATTTATCCAGACGCTAACCTTTGGTTCAAAGTCAATTTGTCCAGATATGTGAAGCTACCAGATATCTGAATTACCCGTTAAACAAGACAAAATAACATTAAAAACTTTCGTTCCGATGAAAAATTGTCCGGATTTTTTACGCAAGAATGGCAGGCCCATAGGAAGCTATATTTCTTTTTTACAATTATTGGCACGTTCAACCACCAAATTTTCCTTGACAAACGAAACAATTTTTTAACGGCCATAAACGGTCATCTACATTGTATTCATTTTCCTCCGTCCTCCGTGACAACGGCTTATTAACTTCATACCTTATAAGCTTTTCACATTTCGATGTGATTGTCTTATCCAATAATGAATTATTGCGTCCAACATACGTTAATGCTTTTTGTATGAGGCGATGCTGTTAATTCAGTAATAATATACCAAACATACCCCCCCACCCCCACCCCCCAAAAAAACACATTTGACTCGTACTTTCGCCTGTCCCCACACAACTCGTTTGAAAAATTTGGGTGAGGGTTCGGTCAGAAAAAAAATTGCCTTAAAAAAACTCAAAAAGGGGGGGGGGGGTCGCAACTCGAATCCAATTTCACCGTTGGGGAGGGAGGGGGTGTAGGTTCAGTCTTCTTTCAGTATCACATTTTCTTAATCAAACATAATACACTGCATGCCTTTTTCTTTTGCCCTATTGTGCACGAATTTGACTATACTGTTGCAAAAAGTGTGTATGTCATGGTGTGTGTGTGTTGTTGTTGGGGGGGGGACTTTCAGTGTAAATCCCCACCCCCTACCCCCCTTGCTACTTGCGTGCGACTGTAATGGCCAATACGATTGATTACTGTTGAACGTCCCTCTCCAGAATATTTCACTGATATGGAGACGTCACCATTGCCGGTGAAGGGCTGCAAATTTAGGCCTATGCTCTGCACTTATGGCCTTTGAGCAGGGAGGGATCACACCTGCTATGACACAGAGCCTCGGTTTATACGGTCTCATCCGAAGGACCGCCCCATTTAGTCGCCTTTTACGACAAGCAAGGGGGTACTTAGGACCTATTCTAACCCGGATCATTTCTTTAAAAGAAGAAAAATTTGTGTTTTTTTTATTAATTACTTTCCGTTGGGTCATGTTAGGATTATGATATGAAGTTTTATTTAGATTTCAACGGAACTTTAAGAAATTGCATAATGTCGAGATATGCAGGGTATTTTGATACATGTATCAGAGTTGAAGATTTCAACACAAAATGTGACTAATGTATTTCATATCATGAATTCAATAGTCTGACAGATATATAATTATATTTCACGCTCATTAATGTTTTTAAAGATTTTGAACATTTTTATAACTTTTGGGAATTACACTCGTAACAATTTGTCACATACGTTTTGCTCTTTCAGTGAATGTATTCTCAGGAGATGTAGCCATATATCTGATATTGTCCAGAAATGCGTACGTCTGTTTTGCTTAATCTATAGGTAGTTTTTTTTTCCTTATGGTTTATAAAAAATCCTCATTCATATTATAACTGTCGATGTACTATTGTTAATTTCTTCAACATTGGGTATAATTAATTTCTAAACATATTGCAAAATAGGTTCCAGTGGACTTTCATTCATTCATTTCGGAAATTTGAAACAATAGTATTTCTACCATACAATTCCTTTGAATGTATTTAATTGGTCATTTTAAATTAGTTTTTGAAACAAATTTGGTTTGGATCTCCCATGTTACCAGTATCTTTATTTATTCAAAGAGGGATTGTGTTTCTTTGCATAACTTTTACCGGTTTTTTATTCGGAGATTTTTTTGGCTTGTCTCCTTACCCCCCCCCCCCTTTTTTTAAACAAAATTTTAAAATCGGCAGTTCATCGAAGGCTGGTTATCGGGATACATCAGTATGATTATTTACGGATCAAAATTAAAATGGTAAAATACACTCTGTACGTTTTATTTTCAGAAAAAAATAGCTCTTATAAGAACGGTAATTACTATATGTGCTTAGACTTCTCTCTCTCTCTCTCTCTCTCTTTGAAAAAAATATACAAGTATATAGAATAATTATACCTTACAATATTAAGACTTTTTAACATGAATTCAAATTTTAGCATTTGTAAATTGTTCAGAAAACAAATATGCAGCATCTTTAATTAAGTCATGCATAGACGTACGTCGTTTTAATCGCTGTTCCAGAGCTAGCCATGTGAATGTCCAATGTCCCGTATATTAACATCAAGTTAGATACTTTAACAAAATTATGAATAAATTTACATACTAAATTTTAATAATATCATATACCTATTACAAGATATCCGCATCAAGATTCAAACTTTTGTTACACTTTGAAATTCAATTCTATATCTTGTGTACAAAATGCAGTCAACAAAAATTACTTCCGTGTTTACAATACCGCGACTTTGACGTCGTTTTCTGAGCATTGTGACGTCAAAAGATAAGGGCCCTTTTCTCATGACGGCAGTCAAATGTAAATGAGTGTTTTTATGCTTAAACCTTCTTTTGTTTTGATTTTCACAAATATTTTATGCTTAAATTGTAAGAGATGATAGATAGTAGCGTAACATAAACACTCTAACTCCGCACGTTTTACATGATGCATGTTGTAATATTGCAGTTCATTTAAGGTAAATAAACACTTATAATTAAAGAAAATGTTCTTTTTTAGAATAAAATATGTTGCTTACAATACGTAAACATTCAGTTTCAAATGACAATGACTGTGAAGCGATCGCTAGACGAAAATTGATGCGGTGCTTCTGCATTATCTGCCATTGTTTACGTTAGCTACGATGTCGCGTGATGCCCCCAATCCAAGATGGCGGCTAATAACCCAGTGTACGCGAAAGTTTAAAATTTTTAAAGGACAAAATGTCTGGTAAAAATAAAATTTTTACCAGACCAAACAATTTTTTACCAGACCGACTTTTTTCCTCCTCTAAATCCATACATCATTATGATACTGAGATTGAGAGGGTGGATGGGGTGGGGTTAATTCTCACTGTGAACTTTAACATTAAGTAAACTCAGAGTGAAATGGACAAGTTAAATATTAATATTTTTCCTTTGTAAAAAGTATCTATTTATACAATTGCATGCATTTTTTTCTTCATATTTGACTTATACAAGATACACTGTATCAAAGATTTTCTTAAATTTAATATGCACTTTCAATGCATATTTATTTTTCCTGAAACAATTTATTATGGTTACTCAAGTTCAATGATCATTATAAATAATTCCCCAACGAAATCTACTTACATGACGTATGAGCTATCTAATATTTTCCCAACCAAATCTATGTTTGAGCTATCTAAAGACCTCTAATTCCTGACAGAGGAAATTCGAATTAGAATAAAAACGATCATGACAGGGTTGTAATACATAAAAATTAGTCAGGTATTACTGCTAAATTGGTCAAATAAAGGATATTTGTGGGGAATTGGACCATGTTTGCCTGTTAATTTAGATTTATTTGGCCTTATTTTCTATCGGACATTTGGTCTTTTTTACCGACCCGACCTAAATTTTACCGGTAAAAACCGACGGTCCGGTGACTTTCGCATAGACTGATAACCTTGAAAGGGTCTATTGCAGTTCATGTATACTCCCTTCCTATGATATCGCGGGTTCTATGGTATCGCGGTATTTCTGTTAATGAGCTGGCACGCGCTGAAAACGGCACGTGATAGCCCGATAATTTTAGACATTGTAAACATAGCCATGTTGAATTCCCTGACAATTTTTTTAGCAGAATTTCGCATCCTTTGATTTGTTAACTTCATTTCTGTAATATTTTCGCACTTTGGTCGACATTGATAAATTTTACAAAAACTACGTGATATATACCAATATGAAAACGATGAAAAAACTAAGATAACAAAGTTCAATCGGAACATGCTGTAGTTTGGTGTTTACTATGAAAACGAGGCTTCGAAGATCACGTGTTTTCCTTTTATGGAAGTGGGAAAAAATTAAAAAGTATGGAAAACAGTTTTTGTAAAAAATTAACAAAAAATTGAGAATTGTTTTCGCTGGTAAAAAAAAAATTGAACACTGCAGTTTGAGCTGAAACATTACGAATTATTTATCAAACATATCTTTTTTTTTTTTTTTTTTTTATAAAAATATTTTTCACTAGAGAAACAAATATGTTAAAGAATTAAAAATTCAAAGTCAAACCAATAAAAATTAAAAAAAAAAATTCAGCAGAGTTTTTTTAAATTCAGGAAAAATATCAAACCGATAGATACATGTTAAATATTTACAATTTGTTACTTTTAATTTTTTTTATTTTCTATTTAATTTAAATGTTTGTGTCAATTTTCTCTTTATTGCATTTTTTATATTAAAAAAAAAGATTATTGTTCATTGTATCAAAATTTGCCTACTAGTACTACTTTTCATATCCTAATTTTTGAGTGTAAAAAGAAAGAGAGATATTATTATAAAGACTTCAATAGAGTTTTGCATGTCTGGAGAGAACATGTGATGTTTGTAAATGAAGAATGTCTGTCTATAAAGCAACTATAATCTATTTTGTTCTTAAATACCCTATAAAAGTTAAAACAAGGGATAAAATCCTATTAGTAAAAAAATAAATTATATCTCCACTTCAATGTACAAGTGGGTGGAAGGGGAAGTACAGTACTTCTAATTGCCCCCCCCCCCCCCATTCTTAAATCTACATATACTTCAGTGGTTGATAATCTTTTATTTCACTTTGAAGTACAATATCATAAAAGTTTAATTACAACAAAGTCATTAAATTATAGGTATATCATAGTTAAATTGCACTTTTATTTTTTTTTTCAAATATGACACTGCTAGGCCGCCATAGTCTAGTGTCAACCGGATACCGCGATACCATAGAACTCTTTCGCGTAGTAGTAAGGTAAACAGTGGTACTTCTTTTCGATAGTTCCTAGTAAATAAACAACTAGATGAAAATTCAACATCAGAACAAGAAATATAGATAAATAATAGAAGAAACTGAAAATGATATTACTTTCTTGAAATATCCCAGGTATGGTGGATATTTTTACAAAATAGGTTAACTACCGCGATACCATAGGACCCCGGCGTAATCCATACTTTTGGATGACTCACTATTTGTACTTTCAATACATATATTGCATAAAATTATAAATCTAACGATGTTACAAAATATCAACGAAACACCTTGATGTGACCTGGAATTGGCAACTTCACTAAAAACTTGATTTTTAGGGGGCCAAAAGTGGCTCTTATCATAAAAACTCCTTTGCAAAATTGTAAACAATAGGCCCCGCGAGATTACGCGAGATTTCGGAGAGTTTCGAATCTCTGGTTTTATATGTCTCTGGGTCAAAACAGTTTATAGTTAGACTCCCATTCTACCCCGTTCGTCCTCCCGATACATCAAATACTTGCCGATGCCCCTGTTAAAAAAATTTACGAGATAAACTTACCGTTGGATTTTTAGACTCTCTCATTTCGTACTAACGTCCCATTCCTTTGCTTGTAAGAGTTATCGTTCCTGCGATATGGAACATACTAAAGACCTGATATACTAAAGACCTGATGGGTGTGTCGATTTACCCAAAAGGACCCCAAAAGGAAATCAAAAGGACTCAAATTAATATATTATGATGCATGGAAATTTAATTATTTGAATTGAATTATGAATATTATATTATAAATTTACCTAAAAGTTGGCAAAAACATACATTTATATTGTTGCAACTTTTCTTAAAGAAATATTGCATACTACTTTTATACATTGTAACACACCAAACACTAAATCTGGTCAGATATGCTTTGATTTCTTTTAGCTGAAATTAACAAAGTACACTGTATTATTCTATTTCTCCTTTTGTTTTACCATATCTTAGTTACTATATGATATTTGATAAATAAAGTAATACTTTTATTTATGGCATTTGGTATCGGGGATGGGTGGTGTGGGGTTATGTTTTTCCAGAAACGACTTCCCCCTACGTAACTTTTACTGTCTGAAGAGAAAATGTCTTAATTATTATTTTTCATAAAGTCTGGACCAGATTTATAGTTGTTGTATGTTAAAAATATACGTTTGCTTTTGCGGTTTAACTGTAGGAATCCCTACACAAGCATAGGCGTAGTCACAGGGGGGGGGGGGGGGGGGGGGGGGGCAGCGGGGCACTAGCCCCCCCTTTCAGATCTGGGGGGGGGGGGAGGCAAGAGTATGTCTGTGCCCCCCCCCCCCCCCACTTTTTAATGAAGAACAAAATCACAGCTATTTTGAAATAATATGGCATTTTTTTATGTTGAACAACTGAGTAAGCATTTCTTTTGAAGTAATATAGTTGTATACCGGTGTTGTAGAGTAGGATTTCCCCCATAGGCAGCTTTCCCCCCCGGAAATCGTACTCTAGAGTAAGATTTCCCCCGAGGGGAAATCTCACACCAGAGCCAAATTTCCCCCTCTTTCTTTCTCAGAGTAGGATTTCCCCCCGCGTTGTAGAATCAAAATAAACCACAACATCAATATTTGTGTGAATAAAAATATAAAGGACAAACTGATTTTTAAAAGGTTAATGAGTGTTTTTTTTTTTCGAATTATTTTGTAAGGCAAATCATGGAATCTCAACCAAAATATTTAGCTTCCAAATATTTAAATGTAATATATATTCTCAAAATATAATGAAACAATCAAAACAATGTCAAGATTGCAATATATTTTTGGACCTATCTTGGTTGTAAATTAGTACAATGATAAACTTTCTAAAATATTTAAAAAATGTAATCTGACTATGATTCAAATTTCACCTTTCTGTAACCATCCTTATTTATCTATACAATTTTTTGTAATATTAAATCTCATATCTTATATGAGATAACATTAATCTTATGTCCCATTTTTTTGAAACTTTTAATGAAAAATTTAGCTTTCAATTTACTTATTTAAATATGA
Organism: Saccostrea cuccullata; assembly: GCF_032062105.1. NCBI lineage: Eukaryota > Metazoa > Mollusca > Bivalvia > Ostreida > Ostreidae > Saccostrea > Saccostrea cuccullata. Next base: position 25,704 of record NW_026930951.1, read on the forward strand.
CTAAAATTGTAATTTTCAAGGTTTATTTGTATCATCCGTCCTTACATTATATTTCATTGGGGGGAAAATTGGCTTTGGGGGAAACCGCACTCTATAACTACTACGCAGAGTAGAATTTCCCCCCGAAAAATTGACTCTGGTGTGGGATTTCCGTAGGAGAAATACTACTCTAGAGCCAGTTTTCCTGGGGGGGGGGGAATCCTACTCTAGAGCCAGATTTCCGGGGGGAAATTCTACTCTAGAGCCAGTTTTCCGGGGGGAAAGATTTTAGGGGGGAAGCCTACTCTACAAGACCGGTAATGCGGGTGAAAAAATTGGAATTGAAAGTAACTTGTCTTTGAAAAAAAGTTGGCCACTACCCGCCTCCCCCCTCCCCACGAAATAGGATTTTCGAGTTTGGGGAACTTTCACTTTCTTTTTTTTTTTTTTTTTTTTTTTTTTTTGTTTTTTTGGTTTTTTTTTTTTTTTTTGCTTGTCAAAGAATTTCTAGACCTGAGCCCCCTCACTTTTAAGGTTGTGACTACGCCTCTGACAAGTCGTAGATTGTACAAAGCATGCACATTTTAACCACTCGATCAACGTAAATATGAAATCTGTCGAATAGTTTCGAAGTGTTTGAGAAAACTAGACGTATATAATGCTAGACGGATAAAGATTAACTATTGCTACCTTCCGTTGGCTATTTGTTTTGTGTAAATTCATCTTATAAATACCAAAAAAAGAATTGTGCCACTTAGGGGAGCCCGGGACGCTAGGGCTCGAAGGCAGCAATGTTGTTTTCCGGTCTCAAAAAGGACCCAATTTACCCTGTTTCTTGGCGCCAAGGAACCAAATCCAATCCTAATCTTTGATACATATATGTATTATAGTGGTCTACAGAGGGCGCCTGGTGCCCAAACTAGGAATTGGGCCACTTAGGAGGCCCTGGACACTAGGGCTCGAAGGCGCTGCTATTGATTTCCGGTCTCAAAAGGGCCCCAATTTACCTTGTTTCTTGGCGCCAGGGCGCCAAATCTAACCCTATTCTCTAGTACATTTATGTACTATAGTGGTCTAGAGAGGGCGCCTGGCACCAAAACTAGGAATTGGGCCACTTACGGGAGCCCATGACACTAAGGCTCTAAGGCGCCCCTTGTTGATTTCCGGTCTCAAAAGGGACCCAATTTACACCATTTCTGGGCGCCAGGGCGTCAAATCCAACCCTATTCTCTGATACATGTATGTACTATAGTGGTCTAGAGAAGGCGCCTGGCGCCCAAACTAGGAATTGTCAACTAAGGGAAGCCCTTGACACTAGGGCTCAAAGGCGCCCCTGTTGATTTCCGGTCTCAAAAGCTACTTAATTTCAACTGTTTCTGGGTGCCAAGGCGCCAAATCCAACCCTATATTCTGATACATATACATTGTATGTCTTATAATTGTCTAGAGAGGGCGCCTGATGCCCAAACTAAGAAATTGTGCCACTTAGGGGAGCCCGGAAAACTAGGGCTCGAAGATACCCCTGTTGATTTCCGGTCTCAAAAGGGACCTAATTTCCCCTGTTTCTTGGCGCCAGGGCGCCAAATCTAACCCTATTCTCTGGTACATGTATGTACTATAGTGGTCTAGAGACGGCGCCTGGCACCAAAACTAGGAATTGGGCCACTTAGGGGAGCCCGTGACACTAGGGCTCTAAGGCGCCCCTTGTGGATTTCTGGTCTCAAAAGGGACCTAATTTACCCCGTTTCTGGGCGCCAGGGCGCCAAATCCAACCCTATTCTCTGATACAGGTATGTACTATAGGGGTCTAGAGAAGGCGCCTGGCGCCCAAACTAGGAATTGTGCAAATAAGGGGAGCCCTTGACACTAAGGCTCGAAGGCGCCCCTGTTGATTTCCGGTCTCAAAAGCTACTTAATTAAACTGTTTCACGGTGCCAAGGCGCCAAATGCAATCCTATATTCTGATTCATATATGTACTATTGGGGTCTAGAGAAGGCGCCTGGCGCCAAAACTAGGAATTGTGCAACTAAGTTGAGTCCTTGTCACTAGGCCTTGAAGGCGCCCCTGTTGATTTCCGGTCTCAAAAGCTACTTAATTTAAACTGTTTCTGGGTGCCAAGGCGCCAAATCCAACCCTACATTCTAATACATATATGTATTATAATTGTCTAGAGAGGGTGCCTGGTGCCCAAACTAAGAAATTGTGCCACTTAGGGGAGCCCGGGACACTAGAGCTCGAAGGTACCCCTGTTGATTTCCGGTCTCAAAAGCTACTTAATTTAAAACGTTTCTGGGTGCCAAGGCGCCAAGGCGCCAAATCCAACCCTACATTCTGATACATATATGTATTATAATTGTCTAGAGAGGGTGCCTGGTGCCCAAACTAAGAAATTGTGCCACTTACGGGAGCCCGGGACACTAGGGCTTGAAGGTACCCCTGTTGATTTCCGGTCTCAAAAGGGACCTAATTTACCCTGTTTCTTGGCGCCAGGGCGCCAAATCTCACCCTATTCTCTAGTACATGTATGTACTATAGTGGTCTAGAAAGGGCGCCTGGCACCAAAACTAAGAATTGGGCCACTTACGGGAGCCCGTGACACCAGGGCTGTAAGGCGCCCCTTGTGGATTTCCGGTCTCAAAAGGGACCCAATGTACCCCGTTTCTGGGCGCCAGGGCGCCAAATCCAACCCTATTCTCTGATACAGGTATGTACTATAGGGGTCTAGAGAAGGCGCCTGGCGCCCAAACTAGGAATTGTGCAAATAAGGGGAGCCCTTGACGCTAAGGCTCGAAGGAGCCCCTGTTGATTTCCGGTCTCAAAAGCTACTTAAAGGCCGAGGTTTTCAACCGTACGGTTTTCCTCAGGTAAGTTTGGTGTGGGGTGGAGCTTAATCGAAGCTGCTGAGAAACCCAGAGGGAACGACGCTGGCTTGTGTATACTACCTATATACACAGGATGTTACCTGAGCCCCTGAGTGTATTACCTGTATGCGTTTTCCTACGACTTTGTAAACCGAGGACGTTTTTTTTTTTTCATGTTTAGCTCATGAATTGAAATGCGAAATAAAGCATTTTTTGTTGCAGACAGAATCCTTCTCAATTTCTTTCTTTTAAAATAATTGATATTTTTAAATAATTCTTCATTTTTATATACAGTGTGTTTCTTAATAAAGGGTTATAACGAAAATAGATTCAGCACCAAAATTGATCGTTGTAATCTGGCGACAAAAAGGGAAGTAATTCAAATGACACGTCGTCTACACAAAAGGAGAGAAGAAAGTGAATCATAAAACAGTCTCTCGGTAAATAACAATGAAACTTAGAAGCGATGTATTGAGAATAAAGTGATGAAGTAGAAATATTATTGTCCAAATAAAAATCTTTTTAAGATAAACCCTACTTGATTTTTCCATAACGCATGGTCGGTAAATATGGCCAGGGTTCAGACCGGGGTTGATTCCCCGACAGCTATGAAACGGAAAAGAATCATCTGCATCGTTTTTTTTTCTTTCGTGATTCGGTGGTAGAGCGTTCGCTTCGTGATCGGGAGGCCCGGGTTCGATTCTCGATCGCGGCGCCGCGTCATACCTAAGACGTAAACAAAGGTAGTGACTGTTCCTTCGCCAAGCGCTCGGCACTAAAAGTGAAAGTCACGGGTCTTTCGGATATGACCTTAAAAACGTAGGTCCCGTGTCACGGTAGGCGTTGGCACGATAAAGAACCCTCACTGCTCAATGGCCCTGAGTGCCGAGTATAGGTCTAAATTTGAAGCCCTTCACCGGCATCGGTGACGTCTCCATATGAGTGAAAAATTCTCAAGAGGGACGTTAAACAATATACAATCAATCAATCTTTCGTGATTCATTATTAATTTAAAAGATTAAATACAAAGCAAGATGTTATAATCCGAGAAATTTCTCTTCTAAAACTTATTATTATACCGTAACTTCGTCACCATGTCTCGAAGAAAAGCGACACGTACAGGTTTGTCTTATAAATATAAATTCACTTGACTCATGAACAATTTTACAATGTTTTCATACTTATTTTAAAAAATAATTTATTTAATTCCATGAAACTAGTTTCAAACGCAGGTCGGTTTGTTTTGTTAATTAATATAATGGAGGAATAAATGTACGTTTTAACTCATGTTTTGACACAGAAATTAAAATTATCGATCGTAATTGTGATCTGAAATCCTCCCTTTTAAAATTAAATTTATAATATATATTATATAGCCATGATTTTTCTTGTCATTTATTTAATTATTTGATAGATTGATTATATTTATGGCATATTCATATGAATTTAAAAAAAAAGAAAAGAACGATTTGTTTGCTTCTTTATCACGTTGGCATGTGCGGTAGGCATCAAAAGCCTGAAAGTTAATTCGATGGTCGGTACGATCTCCAGACAAGGTACACAAGATATACACAACAGCAGCAAACTAAATGTCAATCAAATCAAAGTATCCAATCCCAGGCTTAATTTCAGATGATTGACAGAGGTTCTAAATCCAGGTAAATTTGAAGGAGGTGCTTATTTCCTCCCCCTTTAATTAAACTGTTTCTGAGTGCCAAGGTGCCAAATGCAACCCTATATTCTGATACATATATGTACTATTGGGGTCTAGAGAAGGCGCCTGGCGCCAAAACTAGGAATTGTGCAACTAAGGGGAGCCCTTGACACTAGGGCTTGAAGGCGCCCCTGTTGATTTCCGGTCTCAAAAGCTACTTAATTTAAACTGTTTCTGGGTGCCAAGTCGCCAAATCCAACCCTATATACTATTGGGGTCTAGAGAAGGCGCCTGGCGCGCAAACTAGGAATTGAGCAACTAAGGGGAGCCCTTGACACTAGGACTTGAAGGCGCCCCTGCTGATTTCCGGTCTCAAAAGCTACTTAATTTAAACTTTCTGGGTGCCAAGGCGTCAAGGCGCCAAATCCAACCCTATATTCTGATACATATATGTCTTATAATTGTCTAGAGAGGGCGCCTGGTGCCCAAACTAAGAAATTGTGCCATTTAGGGGAGCCCGGAAAACTAGGGCTCGAAGGTACCCCTGTTGATTTCCGGTCTCAAAAGGGACCTAATTTCCCCTGTTTCTTGGCGCCAGGGCGCCAAATCTAACCCTATTCTCTGGTACATGTATGTACTATAGTGGTCTAGTGAGGGCGCCTGGCACCAAAACTAGGAATTGTGCCACTTAGGGGAGCCCGAGAAACTGGGGCTCGTAGGCTCCCGTGTTGTTTTCGTGTCTGTATTTGTTACGATTTACACTGTTTCTGGGTGCCATGGCGCCAAATCCAAGCCTATTCTCTGATACTTATATGTACTATAGGGGTCTACAGAGGGCGCCTGCCGCCCAAACTAGGGATTGTGCCACTTAGGGGAGCTCAGGACACTAGGGTCCGAAGGCACCCCTGTTGATTTCCGGTCTCAAAAGCTACTTAATTAAACTGTTTCACGGTGCCTGGGCGCCAAATGCAATCCTATATTCTGATTCATATATGTACTAAAGGGGTCTAGAGACGGCGCCTGGCGCCCAAACTAGGAATTGTGCCACTTAGGGAAGCCCGGAACATTGGGGCTTGAAGGCGCCTCTGTTGATTTCCGGTCTCAAAAGCTACCCAATTTACACCGTTTCTGGGTGCCATGGCGCCAAATCCAACCCTATTTTCTGATACATGTATATATTATAGGGGTCTAGAGAGGGCGCCTGGTGCCCAAACTAGGAATTGTGCCACTTAGGGGAGCCCGGGACACTAGGGCTCGAACGCGCCCCTGTTGATTTCCGGTCTCAAAAGGACTTAATTTAAAACGTTTCTGGGCGCCAGGGCCAAGGCGCCAAATCCAACCCTAAATTCTGATACATATATGTACTATAATGGTCTAGAGAGTGCACCTGGCGCCCAAACTAGGAATTGGGCCACTTAGGGGAGCCTAGGACACTAGGATACGAAGGTGCTGCTGCTGATTTCTGGTCTCAATTGGGACCCAATTTACACCGTTTCTTGGCGCCAGGGCGCCAAATCCAACCCTATTCTTTGACACTTATATGTACTATAGGGGTCTAGAAAGGGCGCCTGGCACCATTACAAAGAAATGTACCACTTAGGGAAGCCCGAGATACTGGGGCTCTAAGGCGCCCCTGTTGATTTCCGGTCTCAAAAGGGACCCAATTGACACCTTTTTGGGGCGCTAGGGCGCCAAATCCAACCCTATTCTCTGATACATATATGTACTATAGGGGTCTAGAGAGGGCGCCTGGCGCCCAAACTAGGAATTGTGCTACTTAGGGGAGACCGTGACACTAGGGCTCGAAGGAGCCCCTGTTGATTTCCGGTCTCAAAAGCTACTTAAAGGCCGAGGCGTACGGTTTTCCTCAGGTAAGTTTGGTGTGGGGTGGAGCCGAAGCTGCTGAGAAACCCAGAGGGAACGACGCTGGCTTGTGACTACCTATATACACAGGATGTTACCTGAGCCCCTGAGTGTATTACCATGCGTTTTCCTACGACTTTGTAAACCGAGGACGTTTTTTTTTTCATGTTTACTCATGAATTGAAATGCGAAATAAAGCATTTTTTGTTGCAGACAGAATCCTTCTCAATTTCTTTCTTTTAAAATAATTGATATTTTTAAATAATTCTTCATTTTTATATAGTGTGTTTCTTAATAAAGAGAAAATAGATTCAGCACCAAAATTGATCGTTGTAATCTGGCGACAAAAAGGGAAGTAATTCAAATGACACGTCGTCTACACAAAAGGAGAGAAGAAAGTGAATCATAAAACAGTCTCTCGGTAAATAACAATGAAACTTAGAAGCGAGAATAAAATGTTGAAGTAGAAATATTTTTGTCCAAATAAATATCTTTTTAAGATAAACCCTACTTGATTTTTCCATAACGCATGGTCGGTAAATATGGCCAGGGTTCAGACCGGGGTTGATTCCCCGACAGCTATGAAACGGAAAAGAATCATCTGCATCGTTTTTTTTTCTTTCGTGATTCGGTGGTAGAGCGTTCGCTTCGTGATCGGGAGGCCCGGGTTCGATTTCGATCGCGGCGCCGCGTCATACCTAAGACGTAAACAAAGGTAGTGACCCAATTGAAACACCGGTTTAAAAACGTAGGCACCACGGGGCGTTGGCCAAATCCAACCCTCACTGCTCAATGGCCCTGAGTACATATAGGTAAATTTGAAGGGCATCGGTGACGTCTCCATATGAGTGCAAGAGGGCGTTAAACAATATACAATCAATCAATCTTTCGTGATTCATTATTAATTTAAAAGATTAAATACAAAGCAAGATGTTATAATCCGAGAAACTAAAACTTATTATTATACCGTAACTTCGTCACCATGTCTCGAAAAGCGACACGTACAGGTTTGTCTTATAAATATAAATTCACTTGACTCATGAACAATTTTACAATGTTTTCATACTTATTTTAAAAAATAATTTATTTAATTCCATGAAACTAGTTTCAAACGCAGGTCGGTTTGTTTTGTTAATTAATATAATGGAGGGCGTTTTAACTCATGTTTTGACACAGAAATTAAAATTATCGATCGTAATTGTGATCTGAAATCCTCCCTTTTAAAATTAAATTTATAATATATATTATATAGCCATGATTTTTCTTGTCATTTATTTAATTATTTGATAGATTGATTATATTTATGGCATATTCATATGAATTTAAAAAAAAAGAAAAGAACGATTTGTTTGCTTCTTTATCACGTTGGCATGTGCTGGCATCAAAAGCCTGAAAGGAATTGTGCCGATCTCCAGACAAGGTACACAAGATATACACAACAGCAGCTAGGGCTCGAAGGCGCCTCTGTTGATTTCCGGTCTCAAAAGGGACCCAATTGACACCGTTTCTGGGCGCCTGGACGCCAAATCCAACCCTATTCTCAGATACATATAGGTACTATAGGGGTCTAGAGACGGCGCCTGGCGCCCAAACTAGGAATTTTGCCACTTTAGGGTGCCCGGAACACTAGGGCTTGAATACGCCTCTAATGATTTCCAGTCTCAAAAGGGACCCAATTGACACTGTTTCTTGGCACCAGGGCGCCAAATCTTACCCCATTCTCGGATACATATAGGTACTATAGGGGTCTAGAGACGACGCCTGGCGCCCAAACTAGGAATTGTGCCACTTAGGGGAGCCCGGAACTCTAGGACTCGAAGGCGCCTCTGTTGATTTCCAGTCTCGAAATGGACCCAATAGACACTGTTTCTGGGTGTCAGGGCGCCAAATCCAATCGGAACACTAGGGCTCGAAGGGGCCCCTGTTCATTTCTGGTCTCAAAACGGACCCAATTGACACTGTTTCTGGGCGCCAGGGCCCCAAATCCAACCCTATTCTCAGATACATATAAGTACTATAGGGGTCTAGAGACGGCGCCTGGCGCCCAAACTAGGAATTGTGACACTTAAGGGAGCCAGAAACACTAGGGCTCGAAGCCGCGTTCATTGATTTCCGGTCTCAAAAGGGACCCAATTGACACTGTTTCTGGGCGCCAGGGCGCCAAATCCAACCCTATTCTCTGATACTTATATGTACTAAAGGGGTCTAGAAAGGGCGCCTGTCGCCCTAACAAGGAATTGTGCCCCTAAGAGGAGCTCTATATACTGGGGTTCGACGGCGCCCCTGTTGATATCTGTTCTCAAAAGGGACCCAATTGACACCGTTTCTTGGCGCCAAATCCAACCCTATTCCCTGATACTTATATGTATAGGGGTCAAGAGATGGCGCCTGGCGCCATAACAAGGAATTGTGCCACTTAGGGGAGCCCGAGATACTGGGGCTCGAAGGCGCCCCTGTTGATTTCCGGTCTCAAAATGGACCCAATTGACTTGGTTTTGGGGCGCTAGGGCGGCAAATCCAACCCTATTCTCTGATACTTATATGTACTATAGGGGTCTAGAGAGGGCGACTGGAGCCCTAAATAGGAATTGTGCCACTTAAGGGGAGCTCGAAATACTGGGACTCGATGGCGACCCTGTTGATTTCCGGTCTCATAAGAGACCCAATTGACACCGTTTCTGGGCGCCAGGGCGCCAAATCCAGCCCTATTCTCGGACACATATAGGTACTATAGGGGTCAGAGATGGCGCCTGGCGCCCAAACTAGGAATTGTGCCACTTAGGGGAACCCGGAACACTAGGGCTCAAAGGAGCTTCTGTTGATTTCCGGTCTCAAAAGAGACCCAATTGACACCGTTTCTGGGCGCCAGGGCGCCAAAACCAACCCCATTCTCGGATACATATAGGTAATATAGGGGTCTAGAGACGCTGTCTGGCGTCCAAACTAGGAATTGTGCCACTTAGGGGAGCCAAAAACACTAGGGCTTGAAGGCGCCTCTGTTGATTTCCGGTCTCAAAAGGGACCCAATTGACACCGTTTCTGGGCGCCAGGGCGCCAAATCCAACCCTATTCTCTGATACTTATATGTACTAAAGGGGTCTAGAGAGGGCGCCTGGCGCCCTAACAAGGAATTGTGCCACTTAGGGGAGCTCGAGATACTGGGGTTCGACGGCACCCTGTTGATTTCTGTTCTCAAAAGGGACCTAATTGACACCGTTTCTGGGCGCCAAATCCAACCCTATTCCCTGATACTTATATGTATAGGGGTCAAGAGAGGGCGTCTGGCGCCCTAACAAGGAATTGTGCCACTTAGGGGAGCCCGAGATACTGGGGTTTGCTGGCGCCCCTGTTGATTTCTTGTCTCAACGGGACCCAATTAAAACCGTTTCTGGGCGCCAGGGCGCCAAATCCAGCCCTATTCTCTGATACCTATATGTACTATAGGGGTCTAGAGAGGGCGCCTGGCGCCCTTACTAGGAATTGTGCCACTTTATGGAACCCGAGATACTGGGGCTCAATGGCGCCCCTGTTGATTTCAGGTCTCAAAAGGGACCCAATTGACACCGTTTCTTGGTGCCAGGGCGCCAAATCCAACCCTATTCTCTGATACTTATATGTACTAGAGTGGTCTAGGGAGGGCGCCTGGCGCCCTAACTAGGAATTGTGCCACTTAGGGAAGTCCGAGATACTGGGGCTTGTAGGAGCCCCTGTTGATTTCCGGTCTCAAAAGGGACCCAATTGTCACTGTTTCTGGGTTCCAGGGCGCCAAATCCAACCCTATTATCTGATACTTATATGTACTATAGGGGTCTAGAGAGGGCGCCTGACGCCCTAACTAGGAATTGTTCTACTTAGGGGAGCCCAAGATACTGGGGCTCAAAGTCGCCTCTGTTGATTTCCGGTCTCAAAAGGGACCCAATTGACACCGTTTCTAGGCGCCAGGGCGCCAAATCTAACCCTATTCTCAGATACATATAGGTACTATAGGGGTCTAGAGACGGCACCTGGCGCCCAAACTAGGAATTGTGCCACTTAGGGGAGCCCGGAACTCTAGGACTCGAAGGCGCTTCTTTTGATTTCGGGTCTCGAAAGGGACCCAATTTACACCGTTTCTGGGCGCCAGGGCTTCAATTCCAACCCTATTCTCAGATACATATAGGTACTATAGGGGTCTGGAGACGGCGCCTGGTTCCCAAACTAGGAATTGTGCCACTTAGGGGAGTCCGGAACACTAGAGTTCGAAGGCTCCTTTGCTGATTTCCGGTCTCAAAAGGGACCCAATTGACACTGTTTCTGGGCTCCAGGGCGCCAAATCCAACCCTATTCTCAGATACATATAGATACTCAAGGGGTCTAGACACGGCGCTTGGCGCCCAAACCAGAAATTGTGCCACTAAGGGGAGCCAGAAACACTAGGGCCCGAAGGCACCTCTGTTGATTTCCGGTCTAATAAGGGACCCAATTGACACCGTTTCTTGACACCAGGGCGCCAAATCCAACCCTATTTTCTGATACTTATATGTACTAAAAGGGTCTAGAAAGGGCGCCTGGCGCCCTAACAAGGAATTGTGCCACTTAGGGGAGCCAAAGATACTAGGGCTCGACGGCGCCCCTGTTGATTTCCGGTCTCAAAAGAGACCCAATTGACACCGTTTCTGGGCGCCAAATCCAACCCTATTCTCTGATACTTATATGTATAAGGGTCTAGAGAGGGCGTCTGGCGCCCTAATAAGGAATTGTGCCACTTAAAAGAGCCCGATATACTGGGGCTCGAAGGCGTTCCTGTTGATTTCCGGTCTCAAAGGGACCCAATTGACACCGTTTCTGGGCGCCAGGGCGCCAAATCCAACCCTATTCTCTGATACTTATATGTACTATAGGGGTCTAGAGAGGGCGCCTGGCGCCCTAATTAGGAATTGTGCCACTTTAGGGAACCCAAGATACTGGGGCTCGAAGGCGCCCCTGTTGATTTCTGGTCTCAAAAGGGACCCAATTGACACCATTTTAGGGCACGAGGGCGCCAAATCCAACCCTATTCTCGGATACATATAGGTACTATAGGGGTCTAGAGACGGCGCCTGGTGCCCAAACTAGGAATTGTGCCACTTAGGAGAGCCCGGAACACTAGGGCTCGAAGGGGCTTCTGCTGATTTCCGGTCTCAAAAGGGACCCAATTGACATTGTTTCTGGGCACCAGGGCGCCAAATCCAACCCTATTCTCGGATACATATAAGTGCTATAGGGGTCTGTAGACGGCGCCTGGTGCCCAAACTAGAAATTGTGCCACTTAGGGGAGTCCAGAACACTAGAGCTCGAAGGCTCCTTTGCTGATTTCCGGTCTCAAAAGGGACTCAATTGACACTGTTTCTGGGCATTAGGGCGCCAAATCCAACCCTATGTTCTAATACTTATATGTATTAAAGGGGTCTAGAAAGGGCGCCTGGCGCCCTAACAAGGAATTGTGCCACTTAGGGGAGCCAAAGATACTAGGGCTCGACGGTGCCCCTGTTGATTTCCGGTCTCAAAATGGACCCAATTGACACCGTTTCTGGGCGCCAAATCCAACCCTATTCTCTGATACTTATATGTATAAGGGTCTAAAGAGGGCGTCTGGCGCCCTAATAAGGAATTGTGCCACTTAAAAGAGCCCGATATACTGGGGCTCGAAGGCGTTCCTGTTGATTTCCGGTCTCAAAGGGACCCAATTGACTCCGTTTCTGGGCGCCAGGGCGCCAAATCCAACCCTATTCTCTGATACTTATATGTACTATAAAATGTCTAGAGAGCGCGCCTGGCGCCCTAATTAGGAATTGTGCCACTTTAGGGAACCCAAGATACTGGGACTCGAAGGCGCCCCTGTTGATTTCCGGTCTCAAAAGGGACCCAATTGACACCATTTCAGGGCACCAGGGCGCCAAATCCAACTCTATTCTCGGATACATATAGGTACTATAGGGGTGTAGAGACGGCGCCTGGCGCCCAAACTAGGAATTTTGCCACTTAGAAGAGCCCGGAACTCTAGGACTTGAAGGCGCCTCTGTTGATTTCCGGTCTCAAAAGGGACCCAATTGACACCGTTTCTGGGCACTAGGGCTCCAAATCCAACCCTATTTTCGGATACATATAGGTGCTATAGGGGTCTACAGACGGCGCCTGGCGCCCAAACTAGGAATTGTGCCACTTAGGGGAACCCAGAACACTAGGGCTCGAAGGGGCCCCTGTTGATTTCCAGTCTCAAAAGGGACCCAATTGACACTGTTTCTGGGTGCCAGGGCCCAAAATCCATCCCTATTCTCAGATACATATAGGTACTATAGGGGTCTAGAGGCGGCGACTGAGGCCAAAACTAGGAATTGTGCCGCTTTTTGGGGTTTGGAATACTATGGTTCGAAGGCCTTTCTGCTGATTTCTGGTCTAAAGGGACCCAATTGACACTGTTTCTGGGCACCAGGGCGCCAAATCCAACCCTATTCTCGGATACATATAGGTACTCTAGGGGTCTAGAGACGGCGCCTGGCGCCCAAACTAGGAATTGTGCCGCTTAGGGGAGCCAGAAAAACTTGGGATCGAAGGCGCCTCTGTTGATTTCCGGTCTCAAAAGGGACCCAATTAACACCGTTTCTGGGCGCCAGGGTGCCGAATCCAACCCTATTCTCAGATACATATAGGTACTATAGGGGTTGAGAGACGGCGCCTGGCGCCCAAACTAGGAAATGTGCCACTTAAGGGAACCCTAAACACTAGGGTTAGAAGGCGCCTCTGTTGATTTCCGGTCTCAAAAGGGACCCAATTGACACTGTTTCTGGGCGCCAGGGCGCCAAATCCAACCCCATTCTCGGATACATATAGGTACTTTAGGGGTCTAGAGACGGCGCCTGGTGCCCAAACTAGGAATTGTGCCGCTTAGGGGAGCCAGAAACACTTGGGCTCGAAGGCGCCTCTGTTGATTTCCAGTCTCAAAAGGGACCCAATTGACACTGTTTCTGAGCGCCAGGGCGCCAAATCAAACCCTATTCTCGGATACATATAGGTACTATAGGGGTCTAGAGACGGCGCCTGGCGCCCAAACTAGGTATTGTGCCACCTAGCGGAGCCCGGAACACTAGGGTTTTGAGGCGCCTCTGTTGATTTCCGGTCTCAAAAGGGACCCAATTGACACCGTTTCTGGGCACCAGGGCGCTAAATCCAACCCTATTCTCGGATACATATAGATGCTATAGGGGTCTACAGACGTCGCCTGGCGCCCAAACTAGGAATTGTGCCACTTAGGGGACCTGGAACACTAGGGCTCGAAGGCGCCCCTGTTGATTTCTTGTCTCAAAAGGGACCCAATTGACACTGTTTCTGGGCGCCAGGGCGCCAAATCTAACCCTATTCTCGGATACATATAGGTACTATAGGGGTCTAGAGACGGCGCCTGGCGCTCAAACTAGGAATTGTGTTATTCAGGGGAGCTGGAGATACTTGGGCTCAAAGGCGCCCTTGTTGATTTCCAGTTTTAAAAGGGACTCAATTTACACCGTTTCTTGATGCCTGTGCGCAAAATTCAAGTCTATTCTCTGATAAATCAAGGTACTAAATGGGTCTAGAGAGGGTGCCTGGCACCCAAACTAGGAAATGTTTTACTTAGAGGAAGCCGGAGAAATTTGGTACAAGAGCGCCTCTAACGGTTTCCGATGTCGAAAAGAACCCAATTGACACCATTTCTAGGCACCAGGGTGCCAAGTTTACCCCTATAATGTGATATTATACAGATGCTATATAGGTGTAGACAAAGCGCCAAGCGCCCAAACTAAGAATTGTGTCACTAACGGGAGCCCGGACACTATGATGCAAGAGCGCCTCTAACGGTTTCCAGTGTTAAAAAGGACCCAATTGACACCGTTTTTAGGCGCCAGGGCGCCAAGTTCATATGATATTATACACATAGATGTAGATACTGTACAAGTCTTAGGAAAGCGCCAGGCGCCTAAACTAGAAATGTGCCACTTATTGCAGCCCGGAACACTTTAGCACAAGAACGCCTCTAACGGTTTCCGAGGACAAAATGGACCCAATGGACACCGTTGTTAGGCGCCAGGGCCCCAGGTTTATCCATATAATTTGATATTTTACAGATACTATACAGGTCTAGAGAATGCACCTAGCGCCTTGACTAGAAATGTGCCAATTAGGGGAGCCTGGAAAACTTTGGCGCAAGAGCGCCTCTAACGGTTTTCTGGTGTCAGAAAGGAGCCCATTGACACCGTTTCTAGGTGCTAGGGCGCCAAGTTAACCCCTATAATGTGATATTATATAGAAACTTTTTTGGTCTAATGAAAGCTCCTAGCGCCCGAACTAGGAACTGTGTCATTTAGGGGAGCCCGGAGCACTATGGCACAACATTTTTAAGTTTCAAAAAAGACCCAATTGACACCCTTTAAGGCACAAAGGCGCCAATTAAGTTTACCCCTATAATGTGATACATGTACTATATAGGTCTAGGAAATGCATTGCTGCTGCATTTATTTGCCTTTCCTTAAAATATATTTCTGATCATTTCCCGTGTATAATATAATAAACTACAATGATAAACTTCGAAGAAATTTTCTGACAAAATGAACGTAAATTTACTGACTTTTTTGTATCATTTAGAATTTGATCTGACTACCTTGAATCAAAGTATACTGATGGACTTTTCGGCATGACGTAATATGGTGTTCGGAAAGTTGATGAATTGACGCCATCTTTATTTTATTTGTTCATCAATCTTTTATGACCTATAGGAAACCATATTAGTTTACATTGTATTGCACATCATAAAATACATTTTTCAAAGATATTTTCCCCTTTTTTGTTGATCGCTCTGTTATTTTGTATACAACAGAGGACGAGATTAAAACTAGAGGTATTATGAGCAATGAGCTCACTAAATGATACCCCCGCTTCCCATAATGGCAAAGTCCATGTTTTGCTGTGGGTGGAAAACCCAAAGTATGTGTCAGATTAAAAAATAAAGTAGAAGGTGCACAATGGCAACATGTAATAAAGATTCTGTAAACGTTTCATTGAATTTCACTCAGTGGCATATGAGCAGTTAAGAGAGGGGTACCCCAAAGCGTAATGACACCCATTCTCAATATAAGGGCACAAATCCCTAACAAAAAAATACTATAGTAAACTATAGTTAACTATAGTTTACTATAGTTAACTATAGTACCAAAGTTATAACTATGGAACTTTGATTTACTATGGTGAAAACTTTGGAACTTTGATTCACTATGGTGAAAACTTTGGAACTTTGATTTACTATGGTGAAAACTATGGAACTTTGATTTACTTTGGTGAAAACTTTGGAACTTTGATTTGCTATGGCAAAAACTTTGGAACTTTGATTTACTTTGGTGAAAACTTTGGAACTTTGATTTACTATGGTGAAAACATTGGAACTTTGATTTACTATGGTGAAAACTTTGGATTTACTATGGTAAAAACTTTGATTTACTATGGTGAAAACTTTGGAACTTTGATTTACTATGGTGAAAACTTTGGAACTTTCATTAACTATAGTAAAAACTTTGGAACTTTGATTAAGCACTATAAACCCCTAAGATTATGGTTTTGCTTCCCATTCAGTACATTATATAAAATTCATGTTGAAGATTCATTAATACTTCAGATTTTTTTCAAAAAACCCAAATCGTCTCCCGAAAAGAACAAAGTACAAGAAATTGTTTTAATGTAAAAATAGTCTCTTTCACCGATAAATAATCAGTATTTATTTAAATATATTTAGTCTTAATTATAAATAATTATTAATAATTAAAATATTTAAGTTGTTAAAGTTATTACAAAAAATATTGCAAGTTTGATTTACTATAGTAAAAACTTTTGAACTTTGAAAAACTATAGTAAAAACTTTGGAACTTTGAAAAACTATGGTATAAATTTGGAACTTTGATTTACTATGCCAATAACTTTCGAACTTTGATTTACTATGGGGAAAACTTTGGAACTTTGATTAACTATGGTGAGAACTTTGAAACTTTGATTTACTATGATGAAAACTTTGGAACTTTGATTTACTAAAGAGAAAACTTTGGAACTTGGATTTACTATGGTGAAAACTTTGGAACTTTGATTTACTATAGAGAAAACTTTGGAACTTTGGTTTACTATGGTGAAAACTTTGGAACTTTGATTTACTATTGTGAAAACTTTGGAACTTTGACTTACTATTGTGAAAACTTTGGAACTTTGATTTACAATAGTAAACTATATTAAACTATAGTTAACTATAGTTTACTATAGTATTTTTTTGTTAGGGATGCCTCTCTGAATTTTAAAAAAAAATGAAGTTCAAGATAACAATTTTTCTATCAATTACATTTGAAAGAAAGTATCTGAAGATTTTGTTTCCAGATTTTTTTTCATCAAATTATAATACATGGAATAATGACAAGACGATAAAGTAGAGGGTGATTTTATTCAGAAATGTAGAAATGTACGATACTCTTTTTTCAATGTCTAAAAAGATATGTCAAAAAAATGTAGTCATTAAAATCACAATTGGAATATCTCATCTTAACACCGGAACATCCTACCAACGCTGTCAGCAACATATTTCATCGGCATACAAACGTGCGTTTGATTTTTCCTTACGACTTTTCAACTTTATACACAACAATTCCGCACGACAAATTAAAATCCAGGCTTTTTGATATCATTGACAGCTGCTTCTTCAACAAAAATGGAACTCGTAAGTTTACTTACCTCGTTATTGGTCATTTGAAAAATTATTTTGTTAAAACAGATTCTGATTGTACACATAAGTACTCTGAAGTTGACATCAAGAAGATGCTTGAGTTTCTGATTGACAATATCTATGTGGTTTTTGGAGACCATATGTATTCCCACAATCTATTTGAATTCCCATGGGTACAAATTGCACTCCGTTATTAGCAGACTTATTTTTATATTCATATGAAGCAGAATTTATGCAAAATCTTTTGCGTGAAAAGAAAAAAAAAACACTTGCTGTGGCCTTCAACTCGACATTTAGATATATCGACGACGTATTGTCAATTAATAATGATAATTTCCATTCCTACGTCGACACGATATATCCTGGTGAGCTTGAGATAAAAGATACCACAGAGTCCAACACATCTGCTTCATACTTGGATATTTTACTTGAAAAAGACACAAATGGTAATCTAACAACCAAGCTATATGATAAACGTGATGACCTTAATTTTTCTATCGTCAACTTCCCTTACTTATGCAGCAATATACCTTCATCACCTGCATACGGAGTATTTATATCTCAGTTGATTCGATACGCAAGAGCATGCTCTACGTATGAACAATTTCTTAAACGAGGTAAATTATTGACAAGCAAGTTGATGAAACAAGAATATCAACAGTCTCGTTTAAAGTCATCATTTCGTAAATTCTATGGTCGATACAATGACCTTGTCAGCAAATACAATTTATCATTGAATGAAATGCTGACTGACGTTTTTCATACCAATTGTTAGTCCATTATTTATACACTGAATTGACTACGGATTTTTTCCGTTATTTCCTGATTATGACAATGAGCACACGGCGGGTGTGACCGGTCAGCAGGGGATGCTCACTCCTCCATGGCACCTGATCCCACCTCTGATGTTTCGGAGGTCCGTGTTTGCTCTGCTCTTGTTTTGCGCCCTCTCTAGACCCCTATAGTACATATAAGTATCAGAGAATAGGGTTGGATTTGGCGCCCTAGCGCCCCAAAACCAAGTCAATTGGGTCCCTTTTGAGACCGGAAATCAACAGGGGCGCCTTCGAGCCCCAGTATCTCGGGCTTCCCTAAGTGGCAAAATTCCTTGTAATGGCGCCAGGCGCCCTCTCTAGACCCCTATAGTACATATAAGTATCAGAGAATAGGGTTGGATTTGGCGCCCTGGCACCCCAAAACGGTGTCAATTGGGTCCCTTTTGAGACCGGAAATCAACAGGGGCGCCTTCGAGCCCCAGTATCTCGGGCTTCCCTAAGTGGCACAATTCCTTGTTATGGCGCCAGGCGCCCTCTCTAAACCCCTATAGTACATATAAGTATCAGAGAATAGGGTTGGATTTGGCGCCCTGGCGCCCCAAAACGGTGTCAATTGGGTCCCTTTTGAGACCTGAAATCAACAGGGGCGCCTTCGAGCCCCAGTATCTCGGGCTCCCCTAAGTGGCACAATTCCTTGTTATGGCGCCAGGCGCCCTCTCTAGACCCCTATAGTACATATAAGTATCAGAGAATAGGGTTGGATTTGGCGCCCTAGCGCCCAAAAACCGTGTCAATTGGGTCCCTTTTGAGACCGGAAATCAACAGGGGCACCTTCGAGCCCCAGTATCTCGGGCTTCCCTAAGTGGCACATTTCCTTGTAATGGCGCCAGGCGCCCTCTCTAGACCCCTATAGTACATATAAGTATCAGAGAATAGGGTTGGATTTGGCGCCCTAGCGCCCCAAAACGGTGTCAATTGGGTCCCTTTTGAGACCGGAAATCAACAGGGGCACCTTCGAGCCCCAGTATTTCGGGCTTCCCTAAGTGGCACAATTCCTTGTAATGGCGCCAGGCGCCCTCTCTAGACCCCTATAGTACATATAAGTATCAGAGAATAGGGTTGG